>NC_142691.1:30613560-30916590 GCF_056320005.1 Nelumbo lutea
ATGGATACTGCCTGGTTAATATGTTCCATCATGTATTGATATGTGTGTGTGTTTTGTTTTGATTTTTGACACTACTTCTCATTCTCAGATCATTCAGCATTTCTTTCTCCTCTTTCTGGACTATGGAGAACAACAAGGGATATTTGATGGTTATAATCATCTGATTATTTAGGCTTCTTTTAGTTTCAAGATCATAGTCAATCCCATAAAATGTTTAATGTTGAGCTTCCAAATCCTGACTCAACTCTCATGCGCACCCTGTGTACATTACAAGTACAAGATAATTTTATGCCATCAAGTATAAGGGAAGTTTCTTAAAACAGAAATATGATATCTACCACAAAAAATGCATTAAGATTTTGATAAATATTTTCTTTAGTAACATTTGATGATATGTGACACCATGAGAACTAAAAAATTTAGCAAATTTTAAAGCTTTAAAGGGGATGGATAAAACGTTAAGGTAAAAGCAACTTCCTTTTTCCTGATTTGGAAACTTTTACCTTACCCAACATGGAAAACTGTTGGCTATAGCATATGCCATTTCTTCTTTCTCTGGTCGTCTGCTACTGGTTCTGTATCAAGTTAATCTGTTGAGAAGAAATATGGCAATGGCCAATTAGTCATTGCTTGGAGCCTACCACTGATACAGTGATACTATATGTCTGTAGTGTTATATTCATATGTCATTACCATTCAAAATAAGTTTCTTCCAAGCATACAATATAAAAATACAATGTGGGGTTTATAGACTTGCATATAATAGTATATTGTGAATATAAATAATAGATGAAAATATCAATATTTGACCAAGTTCATCTCTAAATTTTATGTTTGGCAATTCTCTGACACATGATTGTGGTTGGGGAGATAATTAGTAATCACGTTAATCATTAATATCTGCAGGAGCTTGTAAAACTTCTCTCATGGGTGGGCTGGATGCTCAATCCTCTGAAGTACCCACCGTTTTAACGTTTATAGACTTTGAGGTGCACAGGGTTGAAGTCTGGCCTTAATGAACTTAAAATCCTTGAAAAAGATTTGACAACTAGCAATGATTTATCTTCTGAAATCTCTTTTATTTTCTCATGCCATGTCAAATCTTAGCAATGCATTTTTCTCTTTGTTTGCAATCTATAGTTTTAAGAATTTGTCTCTTGCACAGCTGCCACCACTAAGAAGGCTGATCCCAAGGCACAGGCCTTGAAGGCTGCCAAAGCCGTGAAATCAGGTGCTTCATCCATAAAGAAGACAAAGAAGATTAGAACATCAGTTACATTTCATCGGCCAAAGACATTGAAGAAGGATAGGAACCCTAAGTACCCTCGCCTTAGTGCACCACCAAGGCACAAGCTTGACCATTATCAAATACTCAAATATCCCCTAACGACAGAATCTGCAATGAAGAAAATTGAAGACAACAACACACTGGTTTTCATTGTTGATATCCGTGCAGACAAGAAGAAGATAAAGGCTGCAGTGAAGAAGATGTACGACATTCATACCAAGAAAGTGAATACCTTGATCAGGTTAGCTATCATTTTTACAATGTACTCTGTTTTTCCCTCTTCACTTAGTTATGTATTTATAATTATTTGAATAAACTTTAAGTTGACTTTGTTGATATTTTGTCATTTACAATGTTTCATGATAATTTAATAATGATTTTTTTTTCTGTTTTCCCAAGTTTCAATGCTGTTGCTAGAATTTGGACTTTGGCTGCAAAAATTAACTATTTAAAAATCATTAAAAATATTGATTTTTACTGTGCATGATTTTATTTTTTCATTTTTTTATGGTATGATTTTGCTGGCCCTATTTATCCAATTCCTTGTGTGATATTTCTTAGTGCGATTATGGCATATATAAAGACTTCGTATTATTTCCATTCTTCAGGCAAATTAGTGGTTTATATTCATTCTGATTATTCTTGTGGTTTCAGGCCTGATGGGACTAAGAAGGCATATGTGAGGTTGACACCTGATTATGATGCACTGGATGTGGCAAACAAGATCGGTATAATCTAAGTATTTTTTTTTCTATCTTTCCATCCTTTGTTAAAGATTTGTTTTGATTTAAGAAATTCTAGTGATTTTGAGAGCAGTTTTGTTTGAATTGCCTAGTATACAGATGGAACTACATTTCTTCTATTTTAGCCTTCTTGATTTAGTATTTTTCCTCTGAATGATATGGTAATTTTAGATACTTTTACGATCTTGGGAGTTTCGGTTTGGACATTGGTCTGCTATTAAAGTACCCGATCCGTTTGTAGCCCTACCTGGGGAATCTAGTTTTGAGTTCGGTACTGTGGAAATTTTGTGGGTTTTTTCTTTCAATCCACACTTCAGTCAAAGACTGTTCCTTTGAGGGTGTAGTTCAGTTTCAGTCTGATCTACACTATAGACTATATACCGTGGATTGTGCTGGGCTATATCACAGTTTAACATGCCACCGTTTATTGAATGAATGACAGTTATTTATTTTACTGATAATGCATCCAGTGAATAAAACCATGTTTCATATTTGATCTATAATGTTGGATTAAACTGTGCTATGTCGCAATTTCTATGGTTTCAACCACACCAATGGGCCCAATCGAGATTGGCATGTTAGCTGGGTACGTTTTTCATCTAATGTATTAGACTTTAGGCCCTACTATTAAGGCCCTGTACGTTTTTTTGGGGAAATAAGAGGGGGGAGGTGGTCAACGCAAAAGTAATTCCTACTGATCGATTTACAGTTTGTTTTTATGGTAAATTTAGTTTTCTTGGGTATTATTAACATCTTTTAGATGGGTAACTTTTACATCTTTAGTAATGTTTACAAAACATAATGGGATGAGTTTGTTATTTTATTTTTCATCATTTGACTTCACTGGAATTGAAAGAACAAGGGTAAGTGTTACTCAAGAAAGTTGGAAACATTTGAAAAACGATCGAGGCCTAAAGGCCTAAATGATAAACATTGCCATACTGTTAAAATGGCCAATGACTCGTGTAACATGGGAATGGATTTAATTGCTGCATTTTTATTTTATGACCAATGCGGTACGATACGTATCAACGATTTGAGTGGTTAATTTAAACCAACCTACCTACGCAATGCGTTGATGATTCATCATTCATATTAGGAATTAATAACGCAACGTGTTTATGATCCATCATTCATGGTGGGACGTAATAAGACGGAATAAACTTGTATGCATAACAAGTTATTGGATAAATCATTTAGAACTGAACCGTAGTAAACCTTCAAATGACATGGTTTAGGATTTCGTCCGGTTTCATGTGGTAGCTAAACTATTGCACCATGGGACACTGAAATTCTTTTTTGTAATTCTAGAGTTTAGAAAAGGTGCACTAATTTCAAAAATGAATCAAAACAATCTGGTTTGAAAATAAATTGGTTGTGAGTTTCAAAATCGAAACTAAAACTAAGAACATGTTTTAAATAAAACCAACATTTGCACTGTTTCCAAATTTGATTCGAGTACTTTAACAGACGTAAAAATACAAGATTCAGCTTCACATGCAACCCATTATTTTCTTCTGTCTTAATCTTATTGATCAAGCCAATAAGTTGGAAACTTCTTCTGGCATAACTAAATTATATCCTCAGCTATATGATGTTGATCTGATCCATCTTTGCCCAGCTTCGATGTTACAAAGGCGCAAGGCAACTCTCCTCACCTCTCATTTAGCCTTGCCACCAGCCCACCTCAGCCACTTCTAGGCTGGCTGTCGATGGACAAGTTATTGATCCAATCCAACTATCCAATCTGTTCGAATTGGTCTTAACTCTGATTGAATCCAATTAAAACCCGGCCCATTAAGACTCTGTTCCTATCTTCTGTCAATGAATTGAATATTGGTTTAATCTGGTCCAATCCAATATAAATCTATTACAGATGAATCAGCTCCAATCCATCCAATAAATACATTTTTTTTAAACGACAAAATTTAATTAAAACTAAAACAAAGAGAAATTACATAAATAAAGTTCCAACTATCTAGGTGGACAATGCCACCCAACATCTGTCCCCAACAGAAAATTTTGCCCTCTACGCTACAGAGAATGGGCAGCTAAAGTAACTTTTCTACTTCTATATACAATTTTTTTGATAGATCAGGTGTTATACAAAACGGGGTAGCAACATGGTTTTTAAAACTGATCTGGAGACTGAACCGGTCAGGGGTCTGGTTATAGGGTCGAATGGTTCAACTGTTCAAATCGAATGGTTGGCTCGTTCTGACAAAAAAAATGGTCAAAATGGTTCGAACGGTTAACCGCCCAAATCAGCGGTTTGCTGACCAAAATCAACGGTTTTTAAAAAAAATCCAATTTTAGGGAAAACCAAAACCAATCACCTGACTGATTCTCAGTTTTTCCGGTCCGGTCCATTTTGAAAACCATAAATAACACAACCCCAAACATCAGAAAAACAAATAAGTGAAATTTAGATACCACAACAAACAGTTCAAACTAACTCTATCGCCAGATATATTATTATACGCATGACGAAATGTGATACCTGAACTTAAGCAAGCGCAAACACAATGACACTCCTCAATGATATTCTTCAATCTTCAAGACGGGTCAACAGTAAAGCAGTTGATCGATGACGAGCTTTGACTATTAAACAAAGATTTTAGCTAAGTCTTATTCAATAAATACTTTGGACCATTAAATTTAGATAAATCCAATTTAATATGTTTTATTGGACGGCCCAGTCCATTCAAATTGATTTTGATTTAGACAGAATCCAGCCCAAACACAACCCATTGACACCCCTACCTCCAAGGCCCCAGGGAGATTCTCCACCTCCCTCCAAGTAGCTAATGTTTTCACCTCGAAATATAATTAACGATGTCCTTGGCCTTGTTGAAACCATTCACTTCCTCTGGATTGTGAATGGTTTCAACAATAGCATTGTCTTCATCACTCACCATATACAAGGAATGACAGATAATAAATCATTATCATCTATCACCTACTCATTCCCCAAAACCTTCTCAAAATAAACCCGATTCCCATTCTCATATCTTATTCTATGAATAAAGTCTCACCAAAGTATGAAAGCTTTGGATTTTCTATCTTCTTCTAAAAGCCATCTCACATAAAAACTGATCCTTTCTTCTCTCTTACAACCCACCGAGACTCTGGTAACTTGCAAGTGAGTCAGCTGATCTACTTCCCACACATCATCTACTTTAGGCTATGTTTAATTTGAAGGAAAAATAGGGAAAAGAAAGGGAAGGAAACCTTTACAAATCTTGTATAGATTTTCCTACCTTTCCATTTCCTACCTTTTCCTTCAAACCAAACATGGCCTTAGTGAATGATATAATATTAATTAACATTATATATATGTATAATTTTTAAAAAGGGGTTCCCAAAGACACCTGTAAACGGATGTATCGAAAACCAAAAGATACAATATGATATTCTCGGTATCGGGTTCTCATATTGAAAATTTGATCCTTGTAGTATATTAATATTACAATAGCAATATTACAATATTGTAATTATAATAGTATATATATTTACTATTACTAAAGTGTAGTAAAAGTAGTCATATTGATGTATTCAGTTCAATTGAGCAATAACCCCTAACCAAGGTTTTTAAAATCGAACCGCATAACAAACCGTTCAGGGGCCCGGTTCCCAGGTCAAATGGTTCAACCATTTGAACCAAATGGATGATCCGTTCTGACAAACAAATAAGAAACGGTCAAAAATCATTGGATAGTTCGAACGGTTTGACCACTTGGGTCAATGATTAGCTGACCAAATCAACAGTTTTTTACCAAAAGACAGTTCTGGGGTAAAACAGAACCAATCAGGTGACCGGTTCCTGGTTTTTCAAACCATGCCCCTAACACAGCCTTCTGCATCTTGAGAAGAAGTCTTACAATATTTTAGATCCAACCTAAGCAGACTTGTGGTGCAGGAAGTGGTAAAAAGCCGTTGAGTCACCAACAGCTTTTTGAATGCCAACCAAAATGAGAAGGGGTCTATCCCCCAACTTTAGAAAACCTCTACATTCTCTCTACAGTACTGCCACATTTTCAACCTCCTCCAAATTTCCCAAAACTTGCATGAATCCAAGCCCTTCTGTTTTGCTTTAACCTCTTTGCCATGCTCCGAGCTGAGGTAGTCTTGATATGGGTCTCTTGTTCAGTACTACTGCTCTCCGGCCATCTAACACAGGAAATTGGAGTGAATTGGGGGAATATCATGTCCCAACCCTTACACCCAACCACTGTTGTCCGAATGCTTAAGGATAATGGGATTAAGAAGGTGAAGTTGTTTGATTCAGATTATCGGACTGTTAGTTCCTTGGCAGGGAGTGGTATCCAAGTCATGGTGGCAATACCGAATGATCAGCTTCAACTATTTAGCAATGACTATGATAGCGCCAAGTACTGGGTGGAAGAGAATATCACATCACACTTGTACAAGGGAGGCGTTGATATCAAGTAATTCATCAACGAATTTCCTCTCTAGATCTCCACCCCTAACCCTAACCCAGCTAGAATTATATTAAGCAATTCTGGGTTGTTTCATCCTCTCTCACGTTCCTTAATTTACAGGTACGTTGCAATTGGAAATGAACCATTCCTCAAGAGTTATCATGGTGTTTTCACCAGACATACTTTCCCAACATTGAAGAACATCCAGAGAGCCCTGGACGAGGCCGGCGTTGGGAATAAGATCAAAGCTACCATCCCCCTAAACGCAGACGTCTATGACTCTTCAACAGGGAAGCCATCAGGTGGGAGCTTCCGTAAGGACATAAGGGAGCTCATGACCAAAATAGTCAAGCACCTCAACAAGAACAAAGCACCCTTTGTTGTCAACATCTACCCTTTCCTTAGCCTCTACGCCAACGATAACTTTCCCATGGAGTTTGCTTTCTTTGAAGGTGGGAGTAAACCAATCTACGACAATGGCGTCAAGTACACCAACGTCCTCGATGCCAACCACGACACACTTGTCTGGTCGTTGAGGAAGGCCGGCGTCCCCAAGCTGAAGATCATCATCGGCGAGATTGGATGGCCGACGGACGGAGACAAGAATGCCAATGTGCGCTATGCAAAGAGATTCTACGATGGCCTGTTTAAGAGGTTGGCGAGCGACAAGGGCACCCCACTGAGGGCCGGGCGGATGGACATATACCTGTTCAGTCTTTTTGACGAGAACCAGAAGAGTGTTTTACCAGGGTTTTTCGAGCGACACTGGGGCATCTTCCGGTATGACGGCAAGCCGAAGTTCCGAATGGATTTCTCCGGTGAAGGACACGATAAGCTCCTTGTGGCTGCAAAAGGGGTGAAGTACTTGCCAAGACAGTGGTGTGTATTCGATAGGGAGATCAAGAACATGAGTCGGGTTCCGGCCAACATGGACTTCGCCTGCAACTACGCAGACTGTACGCCTCTTGTCAATGGAGGGTCATGTAGTGGTTTGGACATTAAACGGAAAACATCGTATGCATTCAATATTTATTTCCAAATGCAAAACCAGGCAATGGATGCCTGTGACTTCCAGGGATTGGCGATTCTAACAACCAAGAATGTCTCTCGAGGGTCTTGCCTATTCCCGGTGCAGATTGTGAGTGCTGGTGAGAGACTCAAATTTGGGTCTATGCTGACATTGTTATTGATGATGATTATGTTCACGTTATTGTTATTGTAGGAGGAGAGACAATTCAATGGGGATTGGAGAAATGTCAACCAGTTAGTTTTTGGGTTCTTGTGGTGACGTTTCTGATTATCATTTTTAGAAATTCTCATAGTTTAAATGCCTTCATTAATTTGTCGTGGGCTGAGCCTTCTATGGTATGCATTAAAAGTGAAGTAAATTAAGACATGAAGCAGAATAAAGCAAAACCCAAAACAAAATTAAAATGAGAATTTGCATTTCGAGTCTAATGGGAATGTCTAGTGGCTTTAAAGGTGTTGGAATCATGGGAATCTGGGTTACAGGTATTTCAACTAATGATGGACTTAAAATAGAATCTTGGTTTGATGGATGAGTAAATATGGAGTCTTTGAGCTGAAATTAGATGAAATGGCATAGATTTGAATATAAGGCTGTCGGTAGGGTTTGATCATGTCAGGGATGTACAAATTATATGTTTTAGGCTTGGGAAATGTCATAATGTTAAATTCACCAAAATGGAATCCTTGATGGATGAACAGTGAATCAATGATGGAATTTGGAGTGATTGGTTGTTTAAAGGTTTTGCTTCACATGATGGAGTTTGATCGTGTGATAGGTGTGGTGATGGGGTATAATCGGAGCTATTAGAAGGGAATCTTATAGATTAAACGCTGAATTTGAGAGTATTTAAACAGATATTTGGTATCTTAAGGTTTTGACATGTTTTGGAGTGAATGGTGGGGTCCGATTGGGCATCCAAAGTGTATGAAGTGGGTTGGAGAGGTAACTGAGTAAAAATTGGGTGCTAACACCAATTACCCATCTTAGGCCTTTGAAAACCATGCCCTTACATTTTAAAATTCCCCTCCATGCCCATGAATCCTTTGTTGGTTAGTCCTCTCTAAAATTTTCTTTACTTACATATTTAGCTCTAAGAATTTTCCCCAAAGGCTTTGGTCATCCTTGAGGATTCTCCATCTTAACTTTGCTATATTAGCCTTGTTTACAATTTTAGCTTTTCTATTTTGAAACCCTCCCATTTTCTTATGGTTGAAAATGATGTCCCATGGCCCAAGTCATCTTTAGTTTGTTATTTCTAAGACCCAAAATAAGTTCCTCTAAAACTTATTAATTTGCTTTAGATTATCTTTAGGAAGAGAAAGGATCCTTTCAAGATATTGTGGGATAGTTGAGGTGACTAAGGGTCTCCTTGTCCAAAGCTCATCCTATCAACTTTGGACAAGGTCTTCTCCTTCAATCCATAAGCTTATATTTTCCTTTTTTAATGCATTAGTGGAAAGTTCCTTTTTCTTTTTTTAACAATAGAGTTAATGATCGGAGTCGCAAGATACTTCTCATCTTTATTACTTAGTGGGATTTTAAGAATCCTAGCCAAAATGTTTTGGAATCATTTATTAATATTCCTAGAGCAAAGAAGAGAAGGCTTGGCAAATTTGGATTTTTACACGTTACCTTGGCATATTTTGATAAAAGATCCCTAATTTTATGGCATTCCAAAATAGTAGTTTTGGCAAAAACTAAGCAATCACCAACAAATTGGAGAATGAGAACATTTAATCCATTTCTTGAAGTTAAGACACCAAGATCATCATTTTTAGAGCCAGAAACAATAATTAACATCCTTAATAGAGCTTCATCACAAAGAACAAAAATGTATGGAGAGAAAGGGGGGGGATCTCCTTGTCTAATGGCCATTGTTTGCTCAAATCGAGAGTTTGAAGACCGATTAACTCAAACTTGAAAGGATACAATGGTTATACATTGCATTATCCAATTGACCCACTAGTCCAAGAATCAAAATCACCTCAAAGCTTGTTCAACAAAATCCCATTCCAAGCAACCATAGGTTATATTTTATAACAAATGTATGTTAGACAGTGTGTAAGCCCTTAGCCCCAACTAATATATTGTACATGATTTATTATGATCTGGAAGACTCGACCAACCAAAGGAAAAAAAGATTTCTTCCTTCATCTAATAGCTAATACTGTGTTTGGTGAACCAAAAAAAGATTCTTTTGATGAATTTGGTCGTTTGAAGGCTTAAATGACTATTACAATGTTTGGTAATCCTTCCCACATCCTAGAGTCATTTTGAAAGATATCTAAAGATGGTAAAATCCCTCCAATGGTTAATACATATATAATATTTTATATGTATTTTCTAGTGTTTATTATATATTTATATATTTATTTATAATATATATTATAAAAATAAAAAAACAAAAAAAATCAATGAACTGAATGAGTGGTTAACTAAACCGATCAACTGGTTAATTGAGATTCGGTTTCAATTATGAGTTTTTTAGAAATTGCACTACTAGTTTGGTTTGGAAAATGGGCCCACGGTTCAGTTAACCAAACTGTGAGCACCCCTAACCTGAGCTAACATTATATATAGTGGATAGTTGTCTTTTGAGAGCAAGTTTGTAAGAGTCCATTTGTGAGCTTGTATAGTCTCACCCATCTATTGTGTGTCTCTTCTCTAAGATAAGAATCTTGATAATATACTATTGAAATTGAGTAGTTTGAGTTTGTATTGTTCTAGCTGCCTATCTTTGAGGCTTTTGTATCCTACTATTGTACTATACTTATAACATCCTTGAGTATAGGAGGTGTTCTTTGTTGAACACCATTAAGGTTTGATTGACACCCAAAAGCCAAATAAAAGGTTTAATAGACATGCAAGCTTTACCAATTTAGTCTTGTTGGCACCTGTGAGTCCAACTAGTAATGTATTGCAAGCACCAAGAAGTCCTTTTGGTTGTAAGGCTTTTGTTGCTGCCTAGAAATCTAGTTGGTTAGTGGAAATCCTCAAATGTGGTCTAAGGTAAAGGACATAGGTAGGAGTTTCTGCTTAACCCGTATAAAATCTTGTCTACCTTGTCATTGTGCTTTTATTGATTTGCCTTTCTTTACTTTTCAAGTTTCTGCAACTATCTTGCTACTAACATTTACTAACTTCTCTATGTAATGTTTAAACTTGATAGTTTGCTTATCTTGTAGAAATTGCACCTTATTTTGTTTTTCTTTTTTTCTTTTTTTTTGTCTACAAGATACAAATTTCTTGATGCAATTACTAAGCTACTAACTTTACTAACCCTTAAGGGTGATCATTCTTGGCCCGGCCTAGCCCGTAAATTTTCGGGCCTGGGCCCAAGCTGTTGTGTGTAAGCCCAACCTAGATCGGGCCTGCAATATAATATAATATATATTTTTAAATATATATTATAACATTATATTATATATGCTATATATATACAAGTATATTCTATTTTATGCTAAATGTTTATTATTTTATATAAGATATAAAAAATTTAAGTTTTAACATATAAATAAATATTAATTAGTTGACACATGTCAATACATGTGTGAACAGTTGAGCCAACTCAAGTATGTAAATTGTCTTCTTAGGCAAGGCCTTCATTTCATTATTTAAGCCACGCAGGACTTATAAGTATACTGAATGGTAGCACTCATTATTTAGTGTTGTTCCAAGCCCCACATTATTCAAGAATGGGAATGGAGGTCTTGCCTTCATCTATAAAAAGATAGGTAAGCCAAGCCAAACCAACTCTAAGAATTAAATGAGGTCCATGCCTTTTTTTGTGCATAGACCTAAAGGTTAGCGAAGCCCAATTTACCTTGAGCTTGTGTCATACTTTTTTTTATGCATATAATTTGATTTAAAAAATAAAATTTAAATAATTATTTTTTTATTATTGGATGTCATTATGCTCGGAAAGCCAGTAATCCCAACCTGGGCTAGCAATTTATAAGTTATGCAACTTAATGAACCCCTTACCTTTTAGGAAAGTCATGGTAGGGTACTATACTATATTTAGGCTTAAACAAAATTGGATTTCCTTTATTTTAAACAAGTAATACAAAAGGTGTAATTTGGTAGAGCCAAATTTCCCTCTTTTTCTTTGATTACACTTAGGACCATTCAATTCTAATAATAGGAATTACTTCCCTCTATTATTTTGTTAAAATATTTTTTTTGTAGATATGTAGGATAGTTACTTGATTAAGAGGAGATTGCATCGGCAAAAGTGGAGATAGATAGGCCATGAAGGTCATAATGACTAGAACTTACCAAAATGAACTAAATGAGAATGTTTTATGCTATTCTCTACAACAACTAGTGGATCCATATATGAATATTGATTTCCTAAATAGTCAAGTAAGCTAAATTCTGTCATTTTATTGTAGTACTATAGGTACATCTAAGAATACTTAAAAACTCAAATCAAGTCAAAGGAACACACAAAACTAACGATTGGGATGGAATGAATACTTACAATATCCCACCAACACAGTGTTCACAGGCAAACCCTACTATTTGGGTAAAGTTAAGCAATAATACCAAAAGATCATCAATTATTTTCCTAATTGAACCACATGATACACGAAAAAATATATCTAAAAAATTAAATCTTTGCAATTCCCACATATTTCTCGAAAAAAAAAACTCAGGGATTCTAAGAAAACACATGAAACAACTTACCTAATAAAAACCCTAATATCCAAGCGCAACCACGATTTCCTCTTCCTCTATCAAGACGAAGATTCCAAAAGGACGAGCTTTGACACTCTCTCTTTGTTGCCTCTTATTCTTGAGAGAAACATTGAAAATGATGAACTAGAAGGCGACTGACAATGGCATATAACAGTCGGGATCAAAGCATTTTCAATTAGAAAACCCAAGAGGTTTTGATGTTCAAATTGAAAAGTAAAAAAAGATGTGATTATTCCTGCAAAATCATAAATTAGATTCAAAAATCTTTTCCCAATGAATGAACATATTGTATCAAGATAAAGATACCACAAGCATGAATTCTCTCTCTCTCTATTGCCTCTTGTTCTCGAGAGAAATACTGAAAACAATGAACTAGATGGTGGTTGTAAATGGCATAGAATAGTGGGGCAGTTAGATTCGAACAAGAGGGAATTAGGCGTAGAATAGTGGAACTTAGGCAGTTAGCTTTTAGACGTAATAACCCATAGAGATATGGATTGAAAGAGTTGGGGGTAATTTTATTGTTCGAAAATATTCTGGACAATGACATGGAATGTCAATCGAGTGGGGGATGCACTGGGATTTTGAAATAATGGGAGGATTGCAACATCTCCCCATTTAACATATAGGTTTTTCGGTGTTCAAAATTTGTTAAATGGGTTGTGTAAGGTGTGGGAAAGACGGTATCTTTTAGACTCAAAGGGGAATAAAAAAGGAGGGGCGCGTATAAGCTCAAGGGTGTCTTCAATAAGCTTTTTTGGTGTCTCCCCTAACTATAAAGAGGGTTCCCGTATTTATGGAGGAAGCGTTGGGGCTCCAAAAGGTAGGAGCCAAGCGTATTCGTCCTATATCGGGGAAGGAAATATACAACTTGCTAGTAATTATTGGATACGCTACGAGGTGTCGTCACGTGTATCATGAAGATACCCTTGGGGATTAGCTTTCCTTATCCCTAAGATCTTCATTACTCACGAAGGCTACTACCTTTCCTGTGTACCATCATTGATCCTACATGGGGGATACTGACGTCACCGTCCGAAAGTTGATGTTCATTGGTGCCATGCGAAGATTCGCGAGGCACTCCTTTGTAATGGTTCCGTGTGTTTGGGTACACACTCAGATTTCGTCGCAGGTTCGGTTCATTGTCCTTCTGATCTGTTGTGGGTGTGACTTCATCGCATAGTTAGAAAAATCTTTCTAATGTCCATTTAGTGTCTGAGTATTCTTTGAGGGTCTAGGTAAACTGTATGCACCTACATTAGCCCCCCTTTTTATTGATAAGTAGGATCTTAACAATAAGCATATTGCTTTGTTGGGTTTGGTGTTTTTGCTCACAAAGTAGTTTTGCACATATTGTGTATTCCTTATATCCGTGTATGGTAGCATGATACGGTATAGGGTTGATTAGCCCCCCTATCTTTTGGCGAGTTGCGTCCTAACAGCATTTGGTGTTATATGGATCGCGTGTTATGATTAGTCCCCCCCCCCCTTTTGGATATTGGCGGGAAGTAAGTCACCAAAAGATAACGAGGCGGTTGGTTATAGGGCTAGTCACCCTATGGTGGTTTGTTCTAGTCACCCTAGTTTTGTTGGCTTTTCACAGGCTGATTGGTGGTTGGGTCATAGGGCTAGTCACCCTACCTCCTTTTAGTTTTGATAAGACAACTGCCATGTGTGGCGCTTGGGTTCCCGTTAGCTTAGTGACAGCGTCAGATACTTCATTATTTTTAATGCCACGTTTCGCGATGTGGTGTTCTTTGCTCGGTGTACTGAGGAGGCGTAGTGTTTTGTTTCTTTGTGACGATTCTTCTGGATGTGCCTTCTCGGCTTCCCATTTTTGGGGTGGTGATCGTCTATAAAAGGTAAGGGGACGTCTTATTGTGTATCACAATGCTTTGTATTGACTTCGTGTTTCTATACTTGGAAATAGATCTTGGTCAAAATGGTGCACAACTGCCTGATTGTCACGGGGATAATCGTTGGGGCCCCGTGCGGCACTCGAAATGGGCGAGTAAGCCTACGAAACAAAGCAAACACACACAAAGGCAACAAGAAGGCACACGAATTAGCAAAAGGCTACTTGTATTGCATTAATCAGTGGTAAGCACAAGCACACAGTACAGTGTCGAGGGGATCTCGTGCTTAACCTTTACACGCTTATGAACTCACTCGACTACCTACCTCCCCTCAAAGAGTACGTTAAGCTTTTGGGGGAGTGACAATAAAAAACATCAAAAAGGTGAAAGAGCATACTACGGTATTACAATAATGCCATTAGCAAAACCCCATACAAAAGTGCAAGCATAGCCCACCCATAACACGCATTTGGATGCTGGAGTGGCGGCTGTAGGCACGGTGGTTGGCGCTGCGAAGATAACACTTGTTACAGTCTCCCCCACTCAATTCAGTCTTTGTCCTCGAAGACTAGCTTCTGCTTGACGCTTGAACTTGTTGTTGGTGAAGGAAGGTTCTTCGACTGCTCCACGAACCGGGTTTCTTCCAAGGCCCAGATAGTTGGTTGGGTAGATTGCTAGTGGATGTTCTTGATGGTGGGAAAACCTATGGCTTGTCCCTAAATTAAGTCCCAGCTTGGCTGCTTCAAGGTAGGATTTTGACTTGTTCCTGATGGGGGTAGGAATGTTGGTGGCCAAGGATGGGTCAAAATTGTATTTTGGATTGTTAGGGTGTTGGTTCCCATTGATTTTTCCCCAAGAGTGACTCACAAGGCTACTACGTGATTCAGTCTGAGGGATGGTCCAAAAGTGGTCCCTAGGCAGCTTGGGTGACGCTCGCTTTCCCCTGTGGTTGTGGTAGTAGGTGGGGGCAAACTTGGACATGGCCTTGGGTCTTCTGCTTTGCTTGACGGTTGTCGACACGCACGAACTCTGTTGCTGGAGAGGTGTAGACGGTTGAATGACCTGCTACTCCCTGTTGCTGTTGTAGTTGTTGGCTTGAGGGGCGGCTTCTTCCGCCAGTGGAGTGGGGAACTTCTCTGCTTCCTTCCTGTTGGCGTTGAACAAGGCTTCTTCGTGAAAAAGTTGTAGTGTAGAAACTCGCTTCCCATGAACCTTAGTAGAAGTCGTAACTGGTACCATGCAAGGGGAGTGCTCGTCCAAGATGCACAAAGAGTTGATGTAAGACAGGAGTGCTGCTTCTGCTTGTCTCATGAAGTCCATTCCCAAGACAACTCGGAAATCATCCAGGGGTACCACTGAAAGACTAATCTTGCTTGTCCATGGCCCAACTTGGAGGTCAACCCCACGAGCCATGCCTTCAATCGCCTTTGCCCCGGAGTTCACGGCCTCGATCCACTCTGTCTCTTTCACAGCGTTCAGATTGAGTCGCTTGGCCTCGGCAACTGAAATGAAGTTGTGGGAGGCCCCTGTATCAACAAGGGCTTGAGTCGGCTTCCCGCCGAGGAGGATGTCTACATACTTCAGCCCCCTTTGGGCTTTCTTTGGCCTTCCATGATTGGCCTCTTTCTTCACCATGGTGTTGAAGAGTTGAAGGGCGCCCATTCTAGGCGCCTGCACAGACTTTTCCTCATCGCTTTGCTCGCCATCACTGAGCTTGGCGACAAGGGCATTGATCTTCTTCTTGGTTGGGCAATTGCGAACCAAGTGATTTCCCCCACAAAGGAAGCAAGAAATTGGGGACCCAGCGGTTCTGGGCTTGTAACGGTGCTGAGGGCCTTGCTCTCCTTTTGGCTTCTTCCCATAGTCTTGTCTTGCTGGCTTGTTGAAGCTGGAGTTGTCGTACGGAGGGCGTGAGGGACCTGCTCCCCCACTCAAATTAGGGGAACGCGGGCTTTCTGGCTTAGGGATTTCTTCATCTGACAAGCTAGTCTCATTGAGTTGCTCCGCCACTGCCATTGCCGTGGCGAGGTCCTGTACGTTGCGGCGTTGGAGTTCTAGTTCGGCCCATGGCTTCAGTCCGTCCATGAAATTGAACAGTAGATCCTTGTCGGACATGTCCGTGATCTCCAAGGTAAGGGCTGAAAACTCTTTAACATAATCGTGGAGTGAGTCCTCATGTTTGAGTGATTTCAACTTCTTCCGCGCCAGGTACTCCACGTTCTCTGGGTAGAATTGCCGCTTTAGTTCTCGCTTGAAATCAGCCCATGTCTCGATGGTGCACGTACCCCGTTCAATGTCTTGGCATCGCCTGCGCCACCATAGCATAGCAATGTCAGTCAAATACATAATCACTGTACGAATTTGCGTTAGATCATCATCAATGCCAGCAGCATGGAAATATTGTTCCATTTGCCACAAGAAGTTGTCAAGTTCTCTAGCATCTCGGGAGCCAGCATAAGGTGTGGGCTCCCGAATCTTCACACGAGCAGGGGCCAGTGTTATGGAGGGGCTTGGAGTGCTGGCCACTAGTCTCTTGAGGAGCGTCATGTCTCCTCTTAGATCATCCAATTGAGTCTGGAGTTCGGAGGGAGAGGCTATGGCTACTTTCATGGCCACCCATTCAGCTCTCATCTCATCCACCTGGTCTTGGATGTCGGATCGAGATGAGCTCCCTTCTTGTCGGGATTTTGTTCCAAGGACTTCCTTGAGGGTTCTATTCAGGACGTCTTGGACCTCGTTCATAATGCCATTTAAACGGGCTTCTAGCTCCACGGAGCTCTCAATTGTTTCCACATTCAAATGGATTTCTTCTACTCGGTCACGCATCTCCCCAACAGTCACTTCACAGCGAAGGATGCGTGTGTCGAAGGCAGCAAGCGTGTCAACTGACTTGTCAGGCTTGCTTGTCTTGGATGTGAGACCCCTTGGGGCCTTCTCTATAGTGGCTTCATCGCCTAGAGACTCATCAGTCTCCCTCGCATGGGCAAGGCCATGCCCAATCTCATCGATGAGTTCCTTGTTATGCTTCATTGCGCCACCACTAGTGTTGCTATGCAAGGGTCACGAGCGTTGAGGAGCAACCAGATCTGATACCAACTGTCACGGGGATAATCATTGGGGCCCCGTGCGGCACTCGAAATGGGCGAGTAAACCTACGAAACAAAGCAAACACACACAAAGGCAACAAGAAGGCACACGAATTTGCAAAAGGCTACTTGTATTACATTAATCAGTGGTAAGCACAAGCACACAGTACAGTGTCGAGGGGATCTCGTGCTTAACCTTTACACGCTTATGAGCTCACTCGACTACCTACCTCCCCTCAAAGAGTACGTTAAGCTTTTGGGGGAGTGACAATAAGAAACATAAAAAATGTGAAAGAGCATACTACGGTATTACAATAATGTCATTGGCAAAATCCCATACAAAAGTACAAGCATAGCCCACCCATAACACGCATTTGGATGCTGGAGTGGCGGCTGTAGGCACGGTGGTTGGCGCTGCGAAGATAACACTTGTTACATGATGGCGAATCTATGGGTTCTAATTCGCCATCGCCAGTGGAGTCGGCATTGTGGCTCGAGCATGCCATGATCCGCCATCAACTAGGGCAGTACTGTGAAGAAAACGGCATCGCCCCTTTGGGGTACAATATTACTGATGGGGTGGTCGTTCATGGCATCTGCCCGCGAGATCAATTCATGGTGTCGAGGGAAGTGGTGTCTTTTGCGAAGGTAGCCATTCGGTCTAGAGGGGTGCCTGTAGTGGAACTGCCCGTGGTAATTGTCAGTCCGGCACTGAATACGCTCACGTTGGTGATGTCAGAGATCGTCAACTCCTGCATGATCGAGTTTCGTGGCCCATTCTTACGCAATGAGTGAAGACTTGTGATAGCCTCACCGCAATTGGTTTTAAAGTCGCGGTGGTAGAGGAACGCGTTGTTCGATTGGCACACGTATTTTGGAGGGCAGTGCTTGGAGACACGCCGCTAGTCTGCGGTCAATCCTTGGTGGATGTGCGTCATTGCGTGGAGGCAGCGGAAGTCAGACTGGAAGCGGCCACCACGCATCTTGCGGAGTGCGAAGCGGAGGTTGCCGAGTTATAGGCTTATGAGTCTTGGGAACCTCTGCTTCGGGACATCGAGGTTGTGAGGGCTGGGTGGGTGGGTTGATCGATGTTGTACTTCATCTTGTAAATATTTTAATGGACGTTGTACAATTATAACAAATATTGATGTTGGTGTTTTGCTTAATTTTGTGATTGTCCAACTAAATCTCAGTACACAGTCTTTATCCCTAACATGTAAAACTCTTTTAGTCGGACTACTTTGTCTATGTTCACGCTACAATACTTGTGATGTTGCGATAACGCCTCGATACCCTGTAACTACCCCGTCCATCGAGCCTAAGGTGGCTTGCGGAAAGAGACCAAATCCTTGAGTTGTAGTATTGTCAATATACATCTAAATCGATTGAAGTGATTCAAGTCATTGTCCCGTCGGGTCTTAATAATTAATCATTTCTGGACAGGTGGCGGTTTGTGATAGTGTCGCCTGATTCTGCGCCTCCTAAATTATTACATTTCAAGCGTGCAATCAAAACGGAGTTAGCGCTCAATACAGTCGGGCGACGGTTACTGACGGGGTGTGTCTTTTGAATTGATGCGGTCTGCCAATCCCGCCCTGCTAGGGGTGTTTAGGGAATTTTACATTATTGCTTTCGTCCTAACTAACCCGTCGAGCTCTGAGTGGGCGTCTGTTCGTGTGCCTCGCTACTGTTTGTTTTGTGACACGTGTGACTATTGAAGGGGTTTGTTTTTATAAAAAGGTGGGAGCATACTGGGTGTACTAGTGTTCACTCCTTTCTGTGCAGAGATAATTTCAATTTCATAGACTCCTTTGAAGTTCGATTGGTTTGTCATCCATGGCTCCACGTCACCACCGAGACATTAGGACTGCTGGGCGGGAGGGGAGAAGAGAGACTAAGAAGAGGGTCGAGAGCCCTTTTGTCAATTTTGTACGGATGATAGACATGGCTGAACTACTTTCGGAATGGGAGGCAGCTTTGGCCACTACCAGGGTTTTGGCCTCCTGTTCTTGTGTTGAGAGGTATAGAGGGTATATTCGACCCTGTTCTTGCGACTGAGTTGCTATGCCTTTGCGGTCATTCAGATCAATCCATGTCCTACAAGTGTCAGGAGTCAAGGATTGACAATTCAAAATCCCCTAACAGTTATTTGACATGGGCGGAATTTGTATTTGAAAACCCCATGTATTGTCGGATGTTGTGGGACTCCGATCTACTCAGGCTCATAGACTGCTACACAGGCTTATCCGGAAGGGAGGGTGTGAAGTATGTGGGTCGTCTGGTGGAATTTTGGTGTTGTCGCACACACACATTTGATGGGGCATTTGGAGAGTTCATAGGGACGGTTGAGGACGCGGCCACTCTGTTGGTGGAGCCTTATTCGCCCATCATTTGCAGCATATCGAGTCCGTCCCCGCAGATTACATGGAGTTATGCGATTAGTTGCTTCATGCGATAGGCTCTTTCAAAGCGCAGGAGGACCAGACCTCAGCCAGCGGAAAGATGCCACTAGAGCACTGGATAGAGTTTTGGTTCGAGTCGCATGGAAGTTGCGACGTAATGGTGAGGGGTAGGGACAATCAATGCCATCTCACCGCATTTATCTTATATGTGCTATCCCGGTTTCTCTTCCTTGGTCCGCCAGACTATGGGATGCGTACTTCTTTGGTCCCCCTTGCCATCCTTGCCGCAACCTGTCACCGGCTTCCTTTGGCTTCCATGTTCGTGGAATACTTGTACGAGCAGCTAGATGACACTGTGACGCAGTTGGTGGATCCCAATTGTAAGTGTCGCGTCAGTTATGTTTATGCTTCATTCCTTTGGATGTTTCTCTATGAGCGGTTCAATCTCAAGATGACCCCGCGTCCGCTCGCGCATGTCAGAGTTCAAGTGGCGACTCTGCAAGGGGATGAATTCGAGGACAAGATCTTCGGGGTTTGCAAGGGGAAACGATGGTTACAAACCAGTCGCCATAAAAGCTTCCGGATAGGTGAGATCGACGTCCGATTGGCCTCCCTGGGTTGATTCAAGTGGAGGCCCTATTCCTAGATAGTTCCCGATACTATGTCGTTCTGTGCCAACGCACCTGTCCCCGTCGACACAGACCAACATTGCGCTTTAGATACGAGTAATGTTGCAGCGAGCATCACGCGGTTGATCGCATGGCCCGGTGTGATAGCCTATCTCGATCGCAATGGCGAATCACAACTGGCTGTGTATTGCCCGGATCGGGTGATGCGACAATTCAAGTATGGTGATCTCGGTGGGAAATTTCCATAGGCCACCGGGGAGGATGTGTTCTGGGTTCGTCGACACAATCGAGCCTTCCTGGGTTGTTCGCATTTGTCGGTTGTCGGCTTCTATCGGGAGCCGCAATGCAAGGCGCTACAATTGGCTTATCTTTGTGCATTGTTGGCGGGATTCCAAGAAGCCATTGGGAATCCCCTGGACCTCGCCTTGTCTTAGCACCTTCGAAAGATCATGTTGCCAACCAGGGAGTCGTCCCCATCTCTATCGCAACACGTCTTCCAGGAGGTGCAGGCAAACGCAAGGAGGCAAATGTCTCGCTCGGCGCCGACAACGGGCAAAGTTTGGTAAGTTGGCAGACATCTATGGATAGGTCGTGCTATGTTGTATGACATGGTAGTTAACTGTCGGGTTTTCTATACTTCCACAACTGGTACATCGTAGCGGTGCCCAACCCAATGATGATGTTGTCGGGTTTGATGAGGCGGGTCATGGGGTCAGTCGTGGTTATTTTCATATTGTCCCTCACATATTCTTTCTTCTCTAACTGTAGTCTGCTGACTGTTCGTATTTGAATTGTTATAGGATTCGCTCGTTGAACCAGTCGGCGGTGCAGCGGGGGAAGTAAGGAACGAACAACCCCCAGGTTTGAGCCTACGGTCAATGTGGTGGGTGTGGGTCCCGATGAGGACGCTCGCGACAAGGTGAGGTCGGCGATGCTTCGTGCTGGGCAAATGGCAATGAGCTCATGTGCAGCAGTGTTCGAACCGCAGGCCATTGCTGTTGTCGGCAGTGTTAACGTGTCTAATGCTGCTGGGGAGGGGACTAATGCGGCCGACGGTGGTGATGCTTAACTTCAACCGGAGGTTGCTGGTGATCTGGAACATTGTTCTGAAAGTGCAAGGGAAGGTCCTGAGTTTACTCTCCCTCCTGAAGGACTATTGTATGAAGAAGAGTTGCTTCAGATTCGACAGCAACTGTTGGAGTACTGCGATCACCACAACCTCCCTCCCTTACATTTCCCAATAGTGGATTCGGTATTGGTCCAAGGCAAGGAAGTGAAGTATAGCATATCCAGTGTTGTTGCTTCATTCGTGTCCCATGCGGTTCAGGCAGGGTGGTTGCCGGAGGGAAAGTTACATACCGATTTCGTGAGTCCTGCTTTGAATACTGTGGTGACTTTGATGAGTCGCATAATGAGTCAAGCATCGGTGGAATTGTCATGGACCGGTTTTGCTTGCTGGATGGAGGCCTGTCGTGCTTTCTCGTCGATGGGCTTCCGCATGGGGCGGGATATTGTAGTGCTTGCGCATGCTCTCTAGAAGGCGGGCTCCGACATCCCTCATGTAGACTTGTTCCGCTAGTTGAAAGGCATTTAAGGATGACGCAAGGTCGTTGAGGCCAGTATGAAGAGGGCTACCGAAAAGCTTGTGACTCTAAGGGACGAATGCGCATGACACGAACGGATCCTGGAGGATTACAAGGCGGAGTTGGACTCCTTGAAGAGGTACGAGGAGACCAGTGGGGTGATAGACGCGATAATGTTGTATGCAGTGAATGGGCCAAATAGTTTCTTTCATTGTAACACACCTTTGATGGGCCACCTTGTACTTTGCACTGTCGTATTTCAAAAAAATGTAATGTGCAATTTGCAATTTGTTTAGATGTGTTAACAATGTAAAAAAAATTCTTTGTTGTGAATGACATGGTTAACACAAATGACTGATTATATGTGTATCTCAAACGACGAGTGTTTGTCGCCGATGGCTTATGCTTATGTTGTTTGAGAATGATCCCGTTGTTATTTTACTGGGTACAGCCCCCCTGCATCTTGATAGATTTTCTTCTATCAAGAAAATCGCATGGTTGTGAACCTTTGCCTGGCGTGTGAATGTTGAGTGGTAATCAAATTGCTCAGAGTTGACCGCATTGTGTATTTCGTCATAAACAAGTATTGTCGTAAGTGTTACGAGAGTCTATCGCAATCGAACACCATTGCGAGTGTGATCAGCAACTAATTGTGGAAAGAAAACGTGTGTGCCCCCTTAGTTTGGGATTCAGTGTAAGTATTAGTCTTTGTCGGAGAGGGTTGCTAGTATCAGTAAGAGTGTCGGGGTGCCATGATTAGCTATTCCTGGGTTGAGAGCCTGTTAGACTCTGTCGTGACTAAGTATTGGCACCTGTATAGTGGACTTTATCACTGATGGAGCAACGTTATTCCAATATTCGAGATGCTATTTTATGCGATAAAGTTACATGAAATGAGTAAATATTTAACGTGTTCGTTGGGGAGAAGTCTCCCGTAGTCGCGATGTTGTTGTGTTTGAGGTCAATGGGGGCCCTCCACGGGCAATGTGGTTAGGGTTTAGTTTATATAAATAATCAGCAAAAGTATGGACTTTATTGCAATCCTACCTAGGAAGCGACTGCGCAAGGTGTGGGTGTATGTGTGTGGGTGTGAGGCACCGATGATCAGAATTAGTGTTGTGCTTTAGCAAAGTATGCTAGTTGCACGAGACGGGTGTAGTTTGTCGTCCTTGGTTCATCGCAGTTAGACATCAAATTTATGCCTATGATTTGAATAGGAGTCATACCTTCTGTTGTTGAAAACCCCCCAATGGTTACGTGAGGGTGTGGTCGTACCTGGGGTTGCCAGGGGCCTTCTCATGGAGCATGCGGCATCGTGGAACCGGCCACGAAATCAAATTGCACCCGGGGTTATCGGGGCCTTCGAATGGAGTATGCGGCATCGTGGAACTGACCATGGAATCAGACTGCGCCTGGGGTTGCCAGGGCCTTCGCATGGAGTATGCGGCATCGTGGAACTGACCATGGAATCAGATCACGCCTGGAGATGCCAGGGCCTTTGCATCGAGCATGCGGCATCGTGGAACAGGCCACGAAATCAGATCGCACCTAGGAATGTCAGGGCCTTCGCATGGATCATGCGGCATCATGGAACTAGATATGGAATTAGATTGCGCTTAGGGATGCCAGGGCCTTCGCATGGAGCATGCGGTATAGAGCGCGCAGGGTTTCCGGGGTTTTGAGTTGCGCCTGGGGTTGCCAGGGCCTTCGCATGGATCATGCGGCATCATGGGACAAGATACGGAATTAGATTGCGCTTGGGGATGTCAGGGCCTTCGCATGGAGCATGCGGTATAGAGCGCACAGGGTTGCCGGGGTTTTGAGTTGTGCCTAGGGTTGCCAGGGCCTTCGCATGAAGTATGTGGCATCGTGGAACTGGCCATGGAATTAGATTGCGCTTGGGGATGTCAGGACCTTCGCATGGAGCATGCAGTATAGAGCGCCCGGGGTTATCGGGGTTTTGAGCTATGCCTGGGGTTGCCAGGGCCTTCGCATGGAGCATGCGGTATAAAGCGCCCAGGATTGTCGGGGTTTTGAGTTGTGCCTAGGGTTGCCAGGGCCTTCGCATGGAGCATGTGGCATCGTGGAATTGGACATGGAATGAGAGTGCAATCATGGGGTTACCAGGAGATAAGAGTATATATGTATATGTATATATGAGAAGTGTAGTCAATATTCATTGCATTAATCGAAATATATCCATTAGCGATAATTATATCATGCTATCCAGGGCGTATTGTTGTGTCCTGATTTTTTTCAAATAAAACGAATGCACATGTGTATAAAGGAAAAAACATATTTTGTATCTACAGAGAGAGAGAAAAGAAGGGAGCAATATCACATATTCGTGCAAGTAAAAAGTTAAGAATGGTGTACATATGATTATTCAACTGCAAGATCATATTGTGAAAAGTCAAAAAGTCAAGATCATTCGTTGTATTTGGGCTGCTTCCAAGATACCGTTGATTTCCTCACCCGCCAAACATCGCAAGGGTCTACCTGTGTGCGATCTCCTGTACAACATGCCGTTCTGGAGCTAAAATCTCTTGATCTTTGATAGTAATTTTCTCCTTATGTTAATGTCGATCGGACGTATGCACTTTTGCAGGTACTCTACGTATACCTTCCTCCAGTCTTCATTGCAGATCACCAAGCATTCTTTGCTATCTGACTGCGGGATGCACTTGCCACATTCCCGTTGTGTTCTATTTTAGTCAAATTTCACCGCAGGCCAATAGTGTCCCAAACATTGTAATTTGCAAAACAAGTGCTCCATGGTTGCTCCACAGGTGGCTTCATGTACCTTGCCGAGCGTGACTTCCACTTCCTTCTTTCCTAAACACCTTGTCCTCACGCCGTTCGATTCTTGATGGTATTGTACCCTCCAGTTGAAACTTCGCAATCAACCCCATATCCTGTGTCCCCATGATCTCCCCTTTTAGTTTTTGTATCACTTCATGCCTCTAGTCGTCGGCCGTTATCTACTCCTCATCTTCCACCTAAGCATTCAGGGTGATGGTCAACTATTCGTCGATGGTTTGGACAGTGATTTCTATTAGTTTGAGGCTGGCTTGCATCTTGGATCCTAACGTGGCCAGGGCTTCAGCGAACCTATTTTTGGCTCTATCTTGATGCTTGAAGCGTACGTCGAGACCATGAATCAGCTTTTGTATCAATGTGCTATATGGTAGGATGGTGTGCTCTTTTACCGTTGTGCTTCCGTCAAGTTGCCCGATCACCAGCTTCGCATTGCCAAACACCTTTATCTTCTTCGCGTTGGATTCAATAGCTTTCATCATACCAAGAATCAATGCTTCGTATTCCGCTATGTTATGCGAGCACGAAAAATGGAGTTTAAATGAAAAGGCCATCGTCCATCCGTCAGGGGGAGTCAATGTTACTCCAACGCCGGTAGAGGTGCTTGTACTGCTTCTGTCGGCCACGGCCTGACATTTAATAGCTTTGGGCTATGTACACTTCACATCGTATTCGTTGAATTGCATCATCCACTTCACAAGCCTTCTAAATAGGGGAGGTCTGTCCATAAGAAACTTGATCAAATCACTTCATGCGGTGAGCCTTACCTTGTGCCCAAGGATGTAATGCCTAAATTTTTGCGTGGTGAAAACCAAGGCTAGACATTGCTACTCCATGTGAGAATAGTTCTTCTCTGTTGTCTTGAGGGTCCTACTGGCATAATAAATGGGGGTTTCTAGCTTGTTATAATCCTCTTGCGCTAGCAGACACCCTATCGCTTCCAGCCCTATTGCGATGTACATCTTGAAATCACATCCATCCTTAGGAGGCTTCATTACATGTGCTTTAGCCAACGTTTGTTTTACCTGTTTGAAAGCGTCTTCGTGTTCCTTGGTCCATTTGAATCCAATGGCTTTTTGGACCAATCTCATCAGTAGTAGGGCCGAGTGAGCGAGACCAGGGACAAACCTTCTTAGATAGGAAACTTTTCCATGGAAGGCCTTCAACTGGGATTGATTCACCGACTGCAGCAAATATAGAATGGCCCGGACCTTACTTTCATCCGGATGTATTCTGCTTTGGTCTACCCGGTAACACAGAAATTTTCCTGATTGCACTCCGAATGCACATTTCAACAGGTTTAGTAGTCTCAGTTTAAATTCTCGGCATCTAGTAAAGATCTTCCTTAAGATTTCAAGGTGCTCCTCTTTCTTCTTAGTCTTCACTACTATATCATCCACATAGCATTCTATCTCTCGGTGGATCATGTCATGAAAGATACTAGTCATCGCTCTCTGGTATGTGGCCCCAACATTCTTAAGCCCAAAGGGCATTATCTTGTAGTAAAAGTTTCCTATGGGCGTTCTAAAAGTTTCCTAAACTCTGAATTAAGCACCAAGCAATGGATCAAACTCTTTCTTCTTAAGCCCAAAGGGCATTATCTTCTGTTATCGGACCCATCGGTCACCAAGTTAACTTCTGTTAGTGGCTCCTCAACTACGTCGAAGGGACAAGGGCTAGGTCGTGTATTAGCAGTCGTTCC
Organism: Nelumbo lutea; assembly: GCF_056320005.1. Classification (NCBI taxonomy): domain Eukaryota; kingdom Viridiplantae; phylum Streptophyta; class Magnoliopsida; order Proteales; family Nelumbonaceae; genus Nelumbo; species Nelumbo lutea. The sequence continues at coordinate 30,639,840 of NC_142691.1, forward strand.
AGGAGTGCGTGGTAGGAGGTTCTTCCTTGAACCACTTGGAATTCCTGCATTATGCTGAATGGCCCAATCACAATTTGTTGTTCTATTGACCCATTGGTGGTCGAGGGGGTTCCGTTGAAGTCCGTTATTTCCAACGGGAGCCCTTTGATGTCCTCTTTTCAGATGCCCATGAGCTCCATTGTGTGGATTGGCATGAGGTTGACAGAACTACTAGGATCAACCATGGATCTCCGCATATCATATCCCCCTATTTTAGGCATGATGTACAGGGGTCAGTTATGAAGGGGATCAACCGCCAGCATGTCATTTGTCGTGAACTCTACATTACTAAGATTGTAGTTGCACGGCGGTAGGGGTCATGTCTACTCTACCGCCAGCATGTCTGCTAGTGCCCTGATGGCCAATATCTGTATTGCCGAGTTGGCCCCTTGCTTGGTGAAGAATTGACATAATTCCTCGCTTCGCTCCAATCTCTCTATTAGGGCATCCACTTGGTGCTACCCTGCAGCCCCGACTACATTGACGCTGCCTCCCCAAGCGTGTGCTGGTAGAGGATCAGTCTCTACGCGAGCCGGTCCTTTGGTTACATATTGATCCAACTTTACCCTTTGTGCAAATATCCTCCTAAGGGTGAAACAATTCATCCATTCATGATGCGGGGTTTGATGATATTCGCACCACCGGCCGTCGTGTTTTGCCTTTTTCTGGGTTTACTCCCGGGGGTGGCGGTGGCAAGGTGATGACCCCATCTTCCACTAACTTGTTCATGATCATGATTACTTCTTCCTTGGTACATGGAAAAGGGGGAGGTGTTGGCATATCTCTTCTTCCTTGGTACACAATAAAGGGGGAGGTGTTGGTATATGTATTCTTCCTTGGATGTTATTTGTTTGATACGGCCCCGGTCTGACCATTCCACGGTCTCGAGGTCTCCTATCGACTGCATATTCCTCCTCTCTGGCGTGCGGATTTGTGCCCTTGACCATCCACATTGTCCTTTCCACGCACTTCCAAGGTTGACTAAATGTCTCCGCCTCGATGTTTTCAATGCCTATGCGATATGCCGGTCACATGCCTTGAACGCACTATTCGACAAAGCTCTTCTCGGTGGCATGCTCATCAAAAACATAATGGGTAAGCTTCTAGAACCTTAGGACGTAGGCCAATAGATCCTCCCCTGGCCCCTGTTCTACCTTGTGGAGATCGGCCATTGTCAGTTTCCTTTCTAGCGTGAACCATTTCGATAGGAACCTCTTTGCCAACTCCCCCCACAAAATGATGCCCCCGAGGGTGAGGCTTATGAACCACGTGTATGCTGGCCCTGTCAACGATTTTGAGAACTCTCATACTTTGAGGTCCCCGTCTAGAGCAAAGGGTTCGAGAGATTCTTCGAACTTTCTTATGTGTTCCTGCGGACTGCCTCTTTGCCTATCGTACTGGGGCCACTGCTACGAGGAGGTGTATCCGGCAGGATACAACTTGTATAGGATACGATTGAAGTAAGGCTTTTGCAAGACTGCCAAATCCTGTGCCCGGCCACGACTCTCAACCACCAGCCCCTAAACGAACTCCTTCAGTTTGTCCTTGCTAAGGGGAATTTCGGATGACGGGTTAGCTCCGGGTGAAGTGTGGGGTTGGTAGGCGGGTGCGGATCTTGCCTAGGACGAGGCCAGGTTGCCTCCATGGTGTTGTCCGGGCACACCAGGGAAGGTGGGTATGACATTAGGGGTGAGCCGGTTGGGGTTGGAATTTGGGACACTAGGGATAGTGGCGGCAGGTGTTTGTTCCACATGGGCTGAGCAACTCAATAGTATTTGGAGGGTGCTTCTTGTTTCATCCACGCTTTGTTCCATCCTCTTAAAGCGCTCCTTGAAAACCGAAAGAGAAGCTTCGGACCTGTAAATTTTGCTTGATAGGATCTCGAAATCAGCATGCATGGTTGTCTCTACTTCCGATCGGTTCTCGTTTCCGAGGTTGACGTTCTCAGGGGTATCGTTTTGTTCCTCGAGGATAGTAGTGAGGTTGATCCTTCTTGTAGCCATCCTTCGTGATCAAAGATAGCGAACCGGAGATTCTACTGTATGGTGTGGGAAAGACGGTCTCTTTTTTCGAAAGACGAAGGAAGATCTGCGGAGGAGGAATGAGCTCAAAGGGGGAGTAAAAAAAGAGGGGCGTGTATAAGCTCGAGGGTGTCTTCAATAATATTTTTTGGTGTCTCCCCGAATTACGAAGAGGGTTCCCGTATTTATGGAGGAAGCGTCGGGGCTCCAAAATGTAGGAGCCAAGTGTATTCGTCCTATATCGGGGAAGGAAATATACTGCTTGCCGGCAATTATTGGATACGCTACGGGGTGTCACCACGTGTTTCATGAAGATATCCTCGAGGATTAGCTTTCCTTATCCATGAGATCTTCATTACTCACGAAGGCTATTACCTTTCCTGCGTACCATCACTGATCCTACGTGGGGGATACTAACGTCATCGTCCAAAAGTTGATGTTCATTGGCACCACGTGAAGATTCATGAGGCACTCCTTTGTAACGGTTCTGTGTGTTTGGGTACGCACTCGGATTTCGTCGCGGGTTCGGTTCATTGTCCTCTCGACCCGTTGTGGGTGTGACTTCATCGCATAGTTGGGCGAATCTTTCTGAGATCCATTTAGCATCTGAGTATTCTTTGAGGGTCTAGGTAAGTTGTATGCACCTATAGGTTTTGTTGTCATTTTCCCTTGATAAAATAACCCTATATAGATTAGGCGTACACAACAAAGTAGCTAATAACTAATTAATTAATCTTAGTTAATTAGTTTAATTTAATCAAGGTAATGAAGTTAATTAGTTAAGGTAATGACTTTAAGTCAATGAAATGAATTGACTTAAAAATTAATTTTTTAAGTTAAGTAATTAAAGAATCATGTAATTAATGACTTAATTATGTTATCATTAATTAAGTAGTTTAATACTTTAAAATTAATGAAAAGGGTCACTTGTATTGGTGATTGGATTGACCCTCATTTGTCAACTCAATTTATATTTTTATGCATGACGGTATTTCTCTCTCTCTTCTACTGTTTAAATTTCTATTCAGCCAGGTGAAGGTTTAAAGATTCATATTTCATTCTTCACATTCATCTATTCAGCCATCAAATTGCATGGTGAAGGTTTAAAGATTCATATTTCATTCTTCACATTCATATTATAGATATTCCATTGAAATCAATGAACAACTTGCCATAGAGACATCTCCATAACAAACAAGTGCAACTCACTTTGTATTTTTATGCGTGACAATATATATTCCTTAGAATAAATCATTTTATACTTCCATTACTCAAGTTTGTATAAAATCATCAAATTCCACATCATTATTTAAAAAATTCATAATTTTTTGACTCCAAATCAATATTTAAAGGAGATTGGAATTCAATACAAGGTTTTCAAAACTGAATCGGACAACGAACCAGTCAGGGTCCTGTTCTCGAGTCGAATGGTCCGATCGTTCGAGCTGAATGGATGGTCGTTCTGATAAAAAAATAAAAAAATAAAAAATAAAAGACGGTCAAAACTGTTGGATGATTCGAATGATTCAACCGCCTAGGCCAGTGATTTGTTGACCAAATCAACAATTTTTGGTGAAATAACAGTTCTGGAGTAAAACGATTTGACCGGTTTCCGATTTTTGTGGTCTGATCATTTGGTCTGGTCCAATTTTGAAAACTATGATTCAATAAAAGAATTTGATAAAAAACAAGAAACGGAAGATCAATATCGACTTCTCTCTTGTGATTATTTTGACTGCTGATAAATTGTTGAAATACTCAGTTGTTGTTGAACTTTCCTGATTTGGAATGACTTGGCAACTGAAGGAAACTACTCTAGAAAGACTATAATATATAATGTTTTTCCTAATAAACTTTCTTCTATATGAATATGACATTAATTAGAGATTTATAAATATATTGTAAAGGTTCACTTATGATGAGAGGAAATGAATACGAGTTTGATTTGGAGTTATGTGACATGTCTTATTTAGGAGGTAACACTATTCTATTAGAGAGGCTCACCGAGGGCCAAGGCTAGAAGATTTAATTTATTCACAAGAAGCCAAACTTTTCAGGAAAGGGAACAAAGTTATAAGGTCTTAATTCGTGCCTTCAAGTGAATTTAAAATTAATATATGGCCATTATCATTGTGAGTCAAGATGTATTATGATTTTCTTAGAGTACTTTATTAAGTCTGAATTAGGTAGGTATATCATTGTAAGCACGTTAAATGAGTACTTTCAAATTTTTTTAACACTTGTCCCTTGAAATACCCCTAACCTACCCTTAGAAAAGACTAAAGACAATCTTTAATGGTTGTCAAAGTATTTATAAAGTGTTCACTGAACGTGCTTCCTATGTTGTGCTTACGAGATCTAGTCCCGCTAATTTTATGGTGGCTTAAAACCTGATTTTGATGTTATGTGCTTCTAGACTAGTTTTAATTTGATTTATAGTGATTTTGTCCTATTTGAAAATTGTTTAATATTTCTGGTTTGTTTTATTGGTTATTGAGCATATTGAGTGGTTCAGATATGGTGCATTGTGGTTTCTATGGTGAAAATGGTGGGCTTACGACTTTTGATGAGGGCAAGAATTACAAGAAAAACTAACTTGCAAAGCTATTGTATGTTTGTAACTGAGCTACCTTATTTTGGTTGTATACTTCATCCTTTTAGGGCCATTTTCATAATTTGATACATCAGTTGTAAAATCCTTCCTTCACTTTTAGGCCCCGTTTGGTTTGTGAGAATAGGGGTCTAGAATCGGAATCAGAATGGGCTATTCCGATTTCAATTATTTGGTTGGACAGAATTGGATTCCGATCTTCACTCCTACTGGAATTGCATTCCCCATTTGAGGGAATGGTTATTCCCTACCCCTCCCTTAGGAATGAAATCTCATTCCTGCTGACTCCCATTTCCATTCCGATTTCAATTCCAATGGATTCTGATTCTGACTGTAAACCAAGTAGACCCTTAATTTTTATAAATCTCTCTCTCACACACACAAAATTAGCTTTCTTCTTTAACATGGCTCATCACTAAAGATGCCATTTCGCATCCAAACAAAAGCCAACATGTAATTAAAGCAAACTATTTGTCCTTTTGATCTTCTCACTAGCACAAGAGCAAAAGATGTTGTAACTGTAAGGAAATAGTGATTTGTGGCTCTTTGTTTTTAAGTTTTTCATAATTTTGTTTTTGTAAAAGACGAAATCGTGAGTTTATCACAATTAAATGCCTTCTTTTTTTTTCAATTATAGGTTTTGCCAATAAATAATTTCGTTACTCTGTACTAATTAGATGTTTGTGCTGATGTTAAATTCTTGTAACTTGGGATTACATATTTACAATGTATTACTTGTAGTTTGGGGGTGCTACAGTTTTGTTCATATTCCAATGAGCAAATGCATTAAGAAAAGACATCTTGGTAAAAGTCTGAATATTCAAGGCCAAACCAAGGAATTAAAATTTGTTTGTTTCCCCTTGAGTTCACCCAATTTGGATAGTTTCTTTTAGTGGAAGCTATTGGATTTTCATCAACCAAGTGATATGGAGAAAAAATGCATTCTCATGGTTAGACCTATTCATGGGCTGGGTAGCCTGACGGCTCGGCTCGATTCATTTATATAATATAAAATATATAATATTTATTATAATATATATATTAATAATTTAATATATACACTTTTTTATTTTTTTCTTTATCTCTCTTTCTCTCTCTCTCTCTCTCTCCTTCTATTCAGCAGCAACATGAGTTGTATACTTCGAGCTTTTATGAGGGCCTGGCTCGGGCCCAAGTTGTAGGCCCGATGGTCAGGTCGGGCTCAGGTTCGGACCTTAAAAAAATCTGTTAATGCAAAATGAAAGCCCGACCCATGAATAGGTCTACTCATGGTGGATTTTTCCCAATAAGTTTGTATAACAGCAGTGTGGGCTTTTAAGTAACAGAGTGTAGAAGGATTCACCATTTGCCTCATTTTTAAATTGACCTATCTTTATGGGGAAAATCTATGATACAGAAAAGATATAGTATGGAAAAAATTTTGGCGAATCAAAACCCACCCATAAATTTTTATAAATAACACCTTATTCGCTACCATGTTTATGATTCCAATTTATTGGTCAGTTGCTTTTTGGATACCATATCTTTTTCATATCATAGTCAAACTCATCGTTATGACATGTTTTCTCTTAAATTCAGATTGAGTTATAGTGAAAGAGAATACCGTGTTTCCTTGGTTCAATAATTTAAGACAAGACCATTGCATTTTCAATTTAATTTCTTACATCTTTCTCATATTTGAATATGAAGTAGACAAATTGTATAAAAATATATAATGGGGCCAAATTTGATTGCCAACCAGAGCTAACCAGGTGACATTAAGATTGAACAAGGGCACCCTTATGCATGGGTTCCTTGGGCCAGTTTGGAAAGCCATCTCCTAATGGGACTAGAACTCTTCAATGGACATGGTGTACCTCTTTTTAGGGGTGCAACCTTTTCCGGGTTAGGGTTGGGATTTTGTCAAAATTTCAATAGGCCCAACTCAAAACCCGAACCCAAAACAGTATAAACTGTTAAGTTGGGCCAACCCGACTTGCACACCTACCTCTTCTATAAGTAACTAAGACGCACCTTGGATAAGGTATGCACACTCCAACCCTCCTTTTGCTCTACACCTTGTCCTTAGCCTTCTCGTAGATTTAGCCACATTACCCACTTATTGACTGACTTAAGCATCCGAGGTTTCTACACCAGGGACACACCTTGGGGATCTTTGATTTTGTTGTAGGCCTCTACAGAAACAACTCAATTCGTACATTCTCATTTCCTCCATTTTTATCTATTGCTAGTTTCTAACGACAACAATATCATTTGAACATATTGTCACAGTAATATAATGATTAATCTAAAAAATATATCATATATTACATAATTTGATTAATTATAAATAGATGATCTAGTAGTCCTCAGTTTTCTTTTTTGTACTCAGCACAGGTCTCCTTCGCTAGTCTATATATCTGTTAAAAAAAGTCATGCCATGTTAGCATGCCTCTCCTTCCCCCCCCACCCCACCCCACACCCCTTTTCTATTTTGTGTTTTACTTTTGAATTTTTTTATTTTTAAAATTGAATAAAATAACTTAAGTAGTCAATCATCTTTAAGACTTTTATCTCTTCTCATTAATTCACCAATATTTACTCTCTATCTTTCTCTCTTCTTTTTCTCATTAACCCCTTTAGTTATTTCTCTTCATTAATCATGTCATTAACTTTCTCTCATTCAATAACTCACTCTACTAAATCCCTATCCTCTTAATTACTCCATTAAATTGATTAAAATTCATTATCTATTTTTTCTTTTATTTTGATTTTTAATTCTTTAAAAAATGAATAATATACCAAACACACTTTGCTTAGGGGTGTCCATTTCAACCCAACCAAGATATTCTAAAGCTTATGCCTAGGTTTTGTGTTAAGGCCTGTCTCAAGCCCCCAACCCCCAACATAGGGTGACAATGACTGACATTCAACCTTGAGTCCTCACTACAACTAGCAAACTAGCTGGCACCTTCACCACTATACAATACCTATAATGCCCTTAACGGATTTATGGACATCAATGGTCAATTTCTAAGTTTAGACCAATCCATGTATCATGCTTCATATACAAGAGAAATAATGGAGAAACAATGAAGGAAATAGAGAATAACAATTAATATAAATAAATAAGTTATATTAGCATTCAAATTTGATAATACATTATAGGTTCGACTATAATACTAGAAAGACATGATATCCAAAATTTTTTTGCCAACCATCATCATAAACATGTTACTCAATCAGGTGAAATTTATCAAATTTCACAGGTGGGTTTTGATTGCTCAAAACTCTTCCAATACCTTGTCTTTCAGGCATTATAGATTTTCACTATACTATAACATTAATTATATATTTATTTATGCATAATTAAAATGGTTATTTAATTAATATTAACAACATTGCACAACATACTTATTTATTTATTAAATAAAAGCTACATATAAATAACAAAATAAATACACATACATTCAAACAAACAATATTTATAATATCAGTACTTAATTAATTAACTGTATGTATTATAAAAGTGATATTAATTAATTGTAACTTTAATTGAAATTACACTTTAGAATTTTTGAAAATTAAAATTTTAATTGATTAACAACAATTATTTTAAAACCATTTAATTAAATTTTAAAAGTAATCCATAAAAGATAATAAAATTTCAAAAATTCTAAAATGCAAAATTAATTGATAACATTTTAAAATAAAAAAATCAATTAATAAGAAAGAAATTTTATAATTATTTGATAAAATGATGGTGTTATTTATTAAATGAAATTTAGATAAAATACTACATTCAATTTAGATCATTAGAAATAAAAGTTAAAAAATTAATGAGAAAATAGGATAATCTTCACTTTACCCCAACTCATACATTTTTATTTGTTTTCAAGAACTCTAAATAAAATATTTGTAAAATTTAAATAATTTAATAAAAGATAAAAAGTAATACAATTAGGAATGCCATAATGCTCCTTCTAGGGGTGCAACTGAGGTGGGTTGGGTCAAATTGAGGGTCCATTTCAAACCTCAAGCTTGGGCTTGGCCCAACTCAAGGTCTAACCTGAATTTAGCAAACCAAGCTCAAAATTAAACTTAACTCAAGACATCTTAAGTTGTGCTTAAGTTCGGATTGAACATAGAATAGATTGATAATATTTAGATATGTATAGATGTGTAAATTAGGCCATGCTAGATTGGAATGGCACGACTTGTATGCGGCCCGTGCAAGGTGCGAGATGTGATGTGTCATGCTTCCCTTCCCTAAGATACTTTGGAGGATCGACCCAACACAGCCCACAACTCGAGCCCAGGTGGATTCGTGTTGTGCCATGGGCAAGCTGGTCCACAAGTTGAGTCTTGGGTCAGGCCGGGCTACGGACCGGGCCAAGCCATATATTTTTAAAAATTAAAAAAATAACATAAATTAAAAAATAAACAAAATTCTAAAAGATCTTAAAATTTTATTTTATATAAATTTTAATATATATAATTGTTTATATATATGATATATTATTTAATTCTTGTATATAATAATTGTATGTATAATAATTATTGTTATTATATAATTATTATATTATATATATATATATATATATATATACTGGGCCATAAACCTAAAACCCTAAGCCTGAGGGCCCATACGATTGTGCTGTGCTTGGCATGGCCCATAGTCCGTTGTGCCAGGCCGGCTTACAATGATGCCCGATTTACACTTTTTGATATATGTATACCGTCAAATGTTGGGTATACTCGGATCGAGGCTCAGGCTACCTAAAGTCTCAAGTCTCAATCCAAGTCCAACCGGAATTTAGTTTGGGATGATTTTTTTTTTTCCCCAACTCAAAGCCCAAAAACTCAAGCGCTATATATGCAAAAACTGTGGTTGGACCGGGTCGAGCTCGGGTTGGGTCCGCCCTAGTTATACCTCCTTTTGTCATACGTGCGTTGCACGTTTCCCTGCTGAACTCGATGATCTCTTTTGAGATACGCAAGTAACGCCACTGCTCAGGCGCTCAAAGCACTTACAGAGTCCAAACCCTAAACCCTGCCAGTGGCCTTGTTGCATAGAGCCGCGGTAACTGCCTTCTGCTTTTCCCGCCATGGAAGGCTTGGAAATGCAGGAATCGTCGCTCACCATGGAAGAAACCGATGATCTCTGCAGCTCTATCTTCTCTCGATTCAGCAACTCCACTCAAGAAGACCATCAGCGCCTCTGCGCAGTCGTCGGCGCCATGTCTCAGGAACTCAAAGACCAGAACCTCCCTTTAACACCACTAGCTTACTTTGGCGCTACCGTCTCTTCTCTACATCGCCTCTCAACCGAATCCGAAGCTTCCGATCCTGTAATTGCCGGTCTTCTCACTCTTCTGTCCATGGTTCTCCCGAGGGTCTCCGTGGCTGTTCTTAGAAAAAAAAGGGATTTTGCATCGGGGCCGGTGGTTCGAGTCCTTCGTAATCAGTCTGCAACCGTTACTGCGTTGACATCGGGATTGAAGTGTATTTCGCATTTGCTCATAGTGGGTGACAAGGCTAGTTGGTCGGAGATAGCTGACCTTTATGCGCTGCTTCTTGGCTTTGTCACCGACTCTCGCCCTAAGGTAATCTTATAAGCTTCATTGTTTCTATCATGTTTTGCAGGATAAATTGCAGTTTCTGTCCAGTTTCTAATCATTCTCTAGTTCAAAATTTTATCTTTCTACAGTTAAAATGAACGTTCTATTTAATTCGTGCCTGGTTTGTATGAGGATTGGTTTATCTTGATTCACTAATTTTGTTTCTTCTTAATTGCGTTATTTCAGTCCGAATTTTGTCTTTTTCCAGTTTAAAGATTAATATTCTTATGGACTAATTGGGCATCTCTTTTTCATTAAATTTTTTCTTATTAACATTTTCACGAAGTTTGCATTTTTTGGTGGTGGTGGTGGGGGTGGGGGGGTCTTGACCATTCATTAAGGTTTTATTGGCATCCTGAAAGAATTAAATTAACTGCATTATTAAGGTTATGAATTGTGTCTTTCATAATTCCATGGCAAGCTACATATGTAACCTCTTATATTATGTGTGTTGACGAAGTTGAGTGGATGGTTATTAGGTGAGAAAGCAGTGCCATCTTTGTCTTCGCGATGTCCTGCAAAGTTTTCAAAGATCAGCAGTATTGGCACCTAGTAGCGAAGGGATCACAAAAGTCTTTGAAAAGTCTCTCCTGCTTGCTGGTGGATCAAATTCTACTGCATCTGAAGGATCCAAGGGAGCTCAGGAGGTTCTATATATTCTTGATGCTCTAAAAGATTGTCTTCCTCTTATGTCATTGAAGTTGACGGCTAGCATCCTAAAGTACTTTAAGTCTCTTATCGAACTTCATCAGCCACTTGTTACTAGACGAATAACAGATTGTTTGCAAGCACTTTGTCTCCATCCAACTTCAGAAGTTTCACCTGAACCATTGCTTGATCTTTTGTGTTCGTTAGCATCTTCAGTATCTGTCAATGAGAAGTCGGTGGATGCCATGACCTTCACTGCTCGCTTGCTTGATGTTGGTATTAGAAAAGTTTATAATATGAATAGGCAAAATTGTGTGGTTAAGCTCCCTCTTGTATTCAATGCACTTGGAGGTTTGCTACTTTCATTCCCATTTTATTTCTAAATTCAAATTCGTTCATTTGTTCTTGTCAATTTCTGTGAGATTGGGACATCCTCATTCAAGTTGATATTTTTTATTGTTTTGAACATGACAATATCCATAGCTATATTTATCTTCATATGTCTATGTGTCTGTATTTATATCTAGAGGTGAATTTATATAATATATGACATGTAATATATGTATAAAATCCATGTTATGCTTTGTCTAATATAAGATATTATACAATTTATTAAAAAATATAAGATATTATATATATTTTGTATTATATGTCTCATATTACAATGCTTATGTATGCAAGCGGCTACTTTAGGACTGCATCCAGTCTACCCTTCCCAAGACCCCAGATAGTTGGAACCTGCATTGGGTAATGGCTTTTTTTTTATGAATACATTGGGTAATGGCTTTTTTATTATAATATAATTGCAAGCTGGGCCTAAAGTATTGGGCCATTTGGGCTTGATGAGGGCCTGGGCTGTACACAAATCCTAAGCCCAAGCCCTGAAATTTCCAGGCTGGGCGGGGGCTGGGCTACAAATGATCACCGCTATCTATATTCAGTGATTTAAAAGCTCAAGGGCCTTTTAATGCAGGATGCAAAGATCAAGGTCAAGTTCACCCCTTTACAAAGCATGGTACAAATTTTTGAAAAGAAAAGTAATACACAAAAATGCAAACTTGAATTTTAAAAGAAATTGCTTTGAAAAGCCTATTGGCTCAAAATAAAATACATAAGCAGAACATATAAAACATATTCAAAGTAAAAAACTGTGAAAATAACAACAGACATATGTGTATTGTACCAAATTGCTTTAAGCACTAAAAAATTCAAGCATGTGAAACTTTCAACGTGCTTATTTATCTCCTAGTCATAGTTTTCAAGGCGCCAAGGCGAGGCTAGGCGACAAGCGGGCGCCTTGTTGCCTAGTCGCCTAGGCGATGGATTTTTTTATGTAGAGAACATAGATCCTAGGGTAGTTCCCTAGGTACCATAACCATATTTCCTTAAGAATTATTCATAATTTTCATAAGAAAAGTATAGAGTTCATGAAGTATAGAAAATCAACATATTCATGAGAAGAAAAAGAAGGAAAAGAAAATTAAAAAAATAATAGGGGCTGAACCCTTATTTTTGTTATAGGAAAAGAAAAGAAAATGTGTAGTAGTAGTAGTAGTAGCAAATCTATTGGGGGCGTCCATTTCTACAAACTGTTACAAAAATAGTAGTAGTACTAGTGTACAAACAATAATGAAAGGTAGTTTGGATGTAACAAAAAAAGGCATGTTTAAAAAGGGAACATGCTTGGACTAAGGTGCTAGGTGTACTGGGCACACGCCTTTTGAAAGGAATCACACCTAGGTTTAGGTGAGGCACATGCCTTAAAATGTGCCTCACTTGTGTGCCTAGATAAAACATCTGTCTATCTATCCCTCCCTTTGGAGGGGACTTGCGAGTAGACATGTTTTTAACACATAATTTTTTTTAAAACTTGATGAAAAAGGGATTACAAAAAGAGGTTGTTAGAACCAAAACCCTTTACAACAAAACAATCCACCGCCCTATTAACATTGAGCCCAATACAAATGATGTATATGTACTCCTTGCTTAGCTAATCCATCCACCAAGCCATTAGCAGACTCTCTGACCCATCTTACATGAATGTGCATCTGTCTTGACAACATCTTGAACCACCCGAACTCATTTCTAAATTGTGATAATACCCCTTCACTTTTCAACCAACCAATGATTATCTTTGAGTCCCCTTCTACAATCAGCCTTGTGATTCTCATTTCTTTTGCTTTTTGTATCCCAACAATTGCAGCCATGAATTCTGCTCTGACCAAACACCTTGATCAATTGGTCCCAAAAAACAGACCACAAATATTCCCACCTCCATCTTGTGTCACTCCTTTAATTATAGATGGACCCGGATTGCCCAAATTGCTTCCATTTAAATTAAGTTTCATCCACCCATCTATTGGGGGAGGCCATTTCTCAATGGTTTTTTGTTTTCTTGAGGAAGAAAGAGCTATTGATCTCCAATTTCTATAAAGTCTTACACTGAAAAATCTGAAAATAATTTCAAAGTCTTCACCCAATGTGCTTCTCTTACTGTAAGTTGTAGCTACTTTAATAACTTCCCCCATATTTCTTTCTCTATCCTCAAATGTTCTCAAGTTCCTCTTCTCCCAAACTGTGCATGTGCCTCTTAGAGAAGATGGGCTAAAAAGCCTTTCCAAGCAAATATGAGGGATCCACTTGCAACCAAAAAGAGAGCAGAATCATTCCCAAGTACAACAAACAAAAGGACAGGAGATTAAGAGGTGGTAAGCAATTTCACCATTCAACTTACACAAAATGCACCAGTTAGGAGACAAGGTCCACTTTGGTCTCTTCTTTCGCAACAGGTCACATATGTTGATGCTTCCATGATACACTTCCCTACAGAAGGCACTGACTTTTGGGGGGATAGGGGCACTCCATACTTCTTTCATAGGAAAGGACAAGGATGAAGAGGTGGTCGCAATGAAAAAAAAAGGATTTACAAGTAAACAAACTTGACAGACTGAGGGACCACACCCAACTATCACCCACAAAAACATAAAAAACCAGGTTACCCAATATATTCAACTGGCATGACACTATGGCGATTTTAGACTCTTTTCTCACTAATCTCAAATTCCATGCTACCCCAGAAGAGGAAGGAGCCCCAATGAAGTCAGACACAGGTTTCTCTTTAAGGCTTGAGAGAGCATACAAAGCAAGGAAAACATCTTTTAATAGGAGCTCTCTGACCTTTACATCTTCCCAAAATCTAATCCTATTACTAGAAGCTGGATTATACCTGATAACCTCAAGATATTGAGGGAGGATACCATGCACTGCTTTCCATGGTGCTGCTTGATTAGCCTTTTACAGAATATTAGCATCCCATCCATTCCTTGATAGGCCATGAACACTTGAAACCACTTTGTGCCACAACCTATCATTCTCAAAGGGGAAGTGCCACAACCACTTAGGAGAGCAATGTCTTTCTTACTAATGTTTCCTGGTCCAACCTGCCCACTTCTTTCTTTTTAACCACCATCCCCCATCTTACCAAATGATCCTTTTTTTTTCCGTCTCCTGCTTCCCAAAGAAAGGCCCTCATTAATTTCTCTACTCTCTTCACAACCGCTTGTAGCATCCTAAAAACAGACATGAAATAAATAGGGAGATTTGCCAAAGTGGATTTTATAAAAGTGATTCTCCCCCCTAAAGAAATATAGTTCCTTCTCCAACATGCTAATCTTTCCTCACCTCTCTCCAAGATTGGATTCCAAAAGCTAATAGACCTCGGGCTGCCACTTAATGGTGATCCTAAATATTTTAAAGGCTGCTCTCCTCTCTCACACCCCAAAATTTCATCTAATGAGTCTAATTGCTCTTCAACATTTAGACCAACCACCACACTCTTGCTCCAATTAACTTCTAAATTAGACATTCTTTCAAATAGGCTCACCACCAATTTCAGATTTTTCAACCTCGGTTCTGTTTTCCCCATCACAACAAATCAAAATGTAATTTGCAAACTGAAGATGGATTGCCATCACTCTATCTCTCCCCACCACCCAACCATTAAGAAGATGCATCTGACTAGCCCTAGTTATCTATCTACTTAGAACCTCCGCCACCATAGTGAAGAGGAAAGGGGAAAGGGGGTCTCCAGTCTCCTTGTCTTAGACCTCTGCAGGCTTCAAAATAATCAACCACCACACCATTAACAATCACCGGAAGGTGGCTTGTTTTCTTACACGACAATTCTCCAAAACCACAATTTCTCATGATATTAATTAAGACCTTGCAGTCCACCCCAATGACAACACAACGTACACGACGTTCAGCATTCCACCACCTAAGATTGAACCACCAACCATCGTGGCACTTTGTTGTTGGGGGCCATCATTTGGGCCAACCGCACCAAAACGGAATGGGAGGCCAACATCTGCACCAACCCTCCAACACCTAATGGGGCAAGGGAGGGAGTTGCCCCTTCCTTTTTCTTAGGCCTTTTTTGGGCCTCAACACATTCATTTGCAATAAGAATTTGATCCACAATCTGTCTATCCTCTTAAGCTTTAAAGAGAAACCTGTGTCTGATTTCATTGGGGCTCCTTTGAAATGAGAGATTATCCTGAATGAAAGCACCTTTGTAATGAGAGTTTATCGAGGGGAGAACTTTCTTAATCCTCAGAGACAACACCTTAGCTATTATTTTATAAATGCTAGTAACCAAGCTGATAGGTCTGAAATCCTTCAGATGACTAGCATTAGACTTTTTAGGCACCAGAGTAATAAAGGTGGAGTTAATTCTAGGATTAATTATCCCCTGACATTCTTGATGAAAGGCCATTGTAATCCTGACACATGTCTACTTGCAAGTATATGGGGTTGGCAACATGAATCCTGTTTCACCATTCCATTCTGTTTAAATGCCATATCCATTGTTAAATTATGGGCACTTAAATAATTTCTAACTACTTTGACCCATGTCCTTTTTCTACACCCCTTGGGGCCCTTGCCCTTTTAGCCCCATCAACTTGCAATAGATTACTTCTTACAGGTGCTGTTATTGGTCTTCTATGCACATGACCAAAACCATCTTAGATTTTTTTTTTTGATGAATAAAACCATCTTAGATTCTTAGTCTACTTTCTCACATTTTATCACTTATTGTAGCTATTCCTAGGTTCTTTACAATGACTTCATTTATGACCCTAGCCTTTCTAGTTTTCCCACTCATCCATCTCAGCATGCCATTTCTGCTACACTCATTTTTTATGAGAATTTGGCAAGTCTTAGTGCCAGCTGCCAACCTGATGCAACCCTCCTCCATCCAGGCTTGGGAGCGGCAGTGTAAGACAAGCTCACACTGGTGGAGTTCAACACTATGTATTATGTATGTATATATAGGGAAAAAAGTAATTTATTAATATATAACACATGCTCTTTTGTGTTTCTGACAGAAATTTTGGCCTGTGAGCATGAGGAGGCCTTAGTTGCAGCCAATGATGCATTGAGAAGTCTAATACATGCATGCATTGATGAAAGCTTGATTAAACAAGGAGTGGATCAGCTTATGGAAAATGCAAAGGGAGAATCACGAAAATCTGGACCAACCATAATAGAAAAGATATGTGCTACTATTGAGAGTTTCCTTGGTTATCGATATAATGCAGTTTGGGACTCGTCATTTCAGATTGTTTTAGCAATGTTTGATAAGTTAGGTACTATCTTTATTTCTTGTTATTCCTCTCAATTATATTTCATTTCTATTCAACAAATTCTTGTTATCAAAGATATACAAGCTTGTTCTTTGACCTGTAACTGAACCTAGAAGTTATGCTATTACCAATGATGACACCATGTTGGACTGTTGGGAGGTTGCAACCTCAAAATTTCTCAAAACCTACATCTTTATCTGTGTTGTAAGCTGCTAATAAAAATGTATCTTGATCCCTGAATAGAAAAGTAAAAAAATAGCAAGTCTAAGGACTTGATATATGGTTGCTTAAATCATAGAAGTGCAAATGTGCAAGTGGCTCAGTGATATTGAGTTTCTTATGTTTGTAAAAGCTATTTGGATAAACTTCTTTATAGTTTCTACCTGGGGTATAGTAAAAGCTAACATTTTTGCCGGAGCTTGGTCATTTATCAATATTGTTGAATAATTGTTTTCAAATGTTCAGGGAAATATTCTTCTCATCTGTTGACGGGAATAATTAAGAGCTTAGTGGACTTGCAGAAGCTGCCAGATGAAGATCTCCTCTACAGAAAACAGGTAACTAGAATTTGTTAACATGTGCAGCATGTTTTGCTTGTCAACCTTAATATTCTGCAGCATTTTTAATCTTATTCTCTTGCAATAAATTCATTCGGTTGACTATGTCAATACTACAACATTGTCTCGACATTTTTCAGATAAAGAAGAATTATATCCATAATTTGAATGCGAGTGAGGTATCAATTATAAATCAGGAGAGAGTTGCAGGAATTTTTTTTGAGGTACTTAAAAGGTATCTGCTTATCGCCCCATTCAAGATTAAGAATAGAGTTTTTTGAGTGGCCACTTAGGATCAATATTGGGCTGAATGGTTTGAGAAACTCCCTAAGTTTGAAGAAGTTAGGTGAGCATAATTTCCAGGGATAAGTATATGGCTCTGGGTTGAGATGGTTTATTCGTGTCCCTTTATCAATAGTGTTGGAAGACCATCAAGTTGGATCTTCAGGTTTTTACAAAATTTCATCAAAGAGGTGTAATAAAAAAGGGGCAAATGCTACTTTCCCTGTCGTGATTCCATAATGTGCAAAAGCAGTCCAACCCTGATTGGTGGGAACTCTTTACAAGATTATAACTAAAGTTTCCCTTTAAGGTTGAAATTAGCGGCTAGCCCTTCCCTCCCTGATTACCCACTGCCAAAGGGCCATTATTCAGGATAGGCAGATTGTTGATGAAAGCCTTATTGCCAATGAAAGCTTGCAAGAGATGATTGTGTTAGGCTAAAAGGGATGGGTTTGTAAATTAGATCTAGAGCAGGCTTATGATTGAGCAGACTGACCTTGTTTTGGAGAGGGGTTGCAATGATTATTGGTTTATTATTTAATGGTGTTAATAGGTGATCAGATATGTCAAAAACACATATTGTTCAGTTATAGTCAATGGGAAGGTGGAGGGTGGAGGGTGGAAGGGTATTTTGAAGCCAAAAGGGCACTGAGGCAAGGTTACCCATTATTACAATTTTTGTTCGCCCTTGTTATGGATGATTTGATTGAACTCATAGTTAGAGCATGTAGCTTTGGTTTAATTCATGGGAGGAGAGGAATGGTAGAGTATTTGACAAGAAAGGAGATCGAAGAGATGTTATATAAAGTTTTGCTATTGAAAGGAGTAATTCATTGGATAAAAATTTCTCAAGGTATTGAAGAGCTTTTTGGTGCTGAAGGCAATGGTGATTTACTTAGGTGGTAACTCGGTGCCCAGCTCATCAATGCAAAGAAACTGCATTTTTTGATAAATGAGTAAGATGCAAAGAAATTACATTTCATTAAAAAGGAAACTACCAGAATTAGGTAAAATGAAATTAAAGTTTGATTGGTAGCAGCATGGGTAATCCAGGACCATTGAGTGGTGGAGTGACCTTTAGGAACTGTTAATAGCACAGTTCTAGCTCTCTATTCAAGTCCAATGGGATACAGGGATTCAGCAACAATGGTATTAAAGCTGTGCTGCAAAGATATAAGAATGGTAAGGTGTTGAATCTAAAAAACATGGTGGTGGAAGGAGATCCAAAAGCAGTTGTGAGCTGGCTATGCAAGAAGAATCAGGTCACATGGCAGCACTTGAGTACAATGAAGGAAATACAAGAGATGGGAAGAAGAAAAAAATTACAGAATATAAGTTAGCTGTTAAAGTGTGAGGCTGTTTTGTAATTGCTGCATGGTCAGGATGTTCCTTGGGTAGTTGGGAGTTAAGATTTTTTAGCTCCTTCCTTTGTAATTCTGATTCTCTCAATCATTAATAAAATTTCATTGTTATTGATAAAAAAAGACTTTATCATTTGCTTCTAATGAAATTTAATGAATCTTATCTATCAGAAAATAATAAATGGGTTAGCTGGTTCAGCCAATGATATGGTTGGTTCATGTTTAAGCAGGGAGTGAACAGACAAGAATTATTTTGGGGACACTGATGACTGTGATGTAACATATACATATTTTTAGGGTGGAGTTTGGAGGCTGCAGAGCCTTAGATGATGGGATTTTCCTATGTACTTATTGTTCTTGGATTTTTTTCAATAAAATCTGAAGTCGTAAATAGCTTTTTATTAGATTAGTGAGTCTATTCCCACAAGATGTGCTGGATTTATTTTGCTTGAATTGTACCTCTTGCTAATTGAATTAACAGGGAGTTTATTACCTTTGTCATCACTCCATCTATATTTTACCCATTTATAGAATTCTTGCCACCATATATCTGGGTTTGTTTTTTTTGTACCTTTAGCTAATTGAATTAATGGGTATTTAATTTGGTTAAAATAGTGGTATAGAAGCACCTAATAGACATGAAATTTTGCTGGGTTTTGTTCCTCATGATTTACATTTCCTTCTTGTGCATACTCACTTTTAGTATTGCCACCATTGTCATTCCTAGAAAGGTAGTAGATAAATTGCTGGCTACCAGAGGCCAACCAAACCCTTTTAAAATCATTGAACAGTTGTATTTTATGTCAACTTGCTTCAAGTTTTACCCTTGCAAAATCATTGGACAGTATAGTATTATGTCAATTTCAAGTTTCAATTCAAATTCATGATAGTTGACCTTGATGCTATGGCCTATGGATGCATTTTGAATTTTCAGCTGCATGAATGTATTGGATCAGCTCTGGGAGCAATTGGACCCGAAACGTTCTTAAGCCTAATACCTCTTAATTTAGAGGATGAAGACATTACTGAGGCCAATATTTGGCTGTTTCCTATTCTGAAGCAATATACAGTAGGTGCCCATTTAAGTTTCTTTGCAAAGTCAATTTTGGGCATGGTTGGACTCGTAAGGCAGAAAGCCCGGATGGTATGAACCTTTTTCTCAACAATGCTTTTGGCATTCTTTGTTTTAAGTGTGGAGTGATATAAGTTTCGTCTTTTCTCTTGCAGCTTGAGCAAGAAGGACGACTTTTCTCTTCAAGGAGTACTGAAGCACTTGTGTATTCACTATGGTCCTTATTGCCTTCCTTTTGCAACTATCCTGCAGACACTGCTCATAGCTTTAAGAATCTAGAAAATTCCCTATGCACTGCCCTTCGTGAAGAGCCAGATGTGCGTGGAATCATATGTTCCAGTTTGCAGATTCTCATTCAGCAGAACAGGAGATTGCTGGAGGAAAATAATGATACATCTAATGATGATATTAGCATCCCCAAGCATAAAGCTATGGCCTGTTACACACCACAGGTTGCAACTGACAATTTAAATGCACTGAAGGCATCTGCCCCCAAGTTATTGCAAGTCTTATCTGGGATATTCATGAAAGCTTCAAAAGATTGTGGTGGATGTTTGCAGGTATATCCACTTTCTATTAATGAATAAGTTTTTTGATCAATAACTGCTTTGTTTTATTAAAGATTTAACTTAAATAGAACAGGTGAGAGATAAACTATCTTAATTCTTCCTGCATCAATACACAAAATTACAATAATGCCCAAAACCTTTGATCTCTTCCCACCCCTCTTTTCACTAGTACATCTGCAAAAAGAATTTGCACTCCTCATAACACATTGCAGTTTAATTTCTGTATTTTATGTTGGCCAGTTAAACTTCTTCCTTTTGTTATGGTAGCACCAAAATCCATTTTCCTCCTTTTGCAACCAACCTACTACCAGCTTTGAGTCTCCTTCAACAATCAACTTTCCAATGTTCAACTCCTTCCTTTGCACTTCTTCCAAGGCTGTCAAGACCTCAGCTCTTAACCTACACCAATTGGACCTGAAAAGAAAGCTAGTATTTTTCCCCTTCATTCCAGAATACTCCTCCAATGCCTAAGGGATCAGGATTCCCTTCATTGATACCATCAAAGTTCAACTTTTTTTTTTGATAAATACCATCAAAGTTCAACTTAATGAAGCTGCTAATATTTAGAGACCAAATAGGGGATATAACAGCCTTAATTGGACTTGAAACAGCCACCTACTTACATTTTCTAAGAAAATCAGAATATTGCCACAATGTGACTGTAAATTTATAGCTTCCAACTCTGCCTCTTCTTCAACCAAATCAAAAAGAGCATTTCCTTTTTCAAAAGTTGTGAATATAGTTCCTTTGAGCTTTAATCGTTGCCTTGCCACCTCTGCAATCTTCTTCCAATCCTGAACCTCTTCCTTCATTTTCAGCTACCAGCATCTTATTCAACTCTTCTTTCCTTCCTGAACATCCATCTTACACTTCCAGCTCCCTCTTGCTATGATTATGGTCTTCCCTTCTTTTCTTCCTTCAGGGAAAACCAAGTGTTTCCTTCCTTTTTCAAAAAGTTCAAACAGGGCAATGAAGTTACCTCTGTCATTCCTCCTCTGCTTCATATCTTCTTCCTTCCATCTCCATAACACTTCCATTACAAGCTCTTTTCTTTGTGCATGGCTTCTGCAACAAAGTTCTTGAACCACACAACAATCTCATCTCCTACCAGAAACATCCACGATTTCTTCAGCTCCCTAATCTTCAAAGATACTTTTCCCCAACTCTGACTTCTTCAAACTAGTGTTTTAAAAGCGCAAGGGCCAATTTGCGCCTGAGGTGCAAGACGCAAGGCGAGGCGTGCACCTTTTTATGCAAGGCACAAAAAATACAAAAAAAAACTAAAAAATAAAAAGAGTCAGAAAATTCAAGAAAATGCCAAAAAATAAAAAAATGCAAAATATTCAAAAAATATTAAACATAATGTTAATAAAAATATAAACTTAAATTTTAAAATAATTGTTTTAAAAAACCTATTGTCTAAAATTAAAATACATAAACATAACATGTAAAGCGTATTCAAATGAAAATTTAAAAATAAAAACAAACATATAAAGCATTTTCAAGCATGTAAAACCCACAATCTCTTTTTCTCCTCAATTGCATTGCTTCAAGTAGCTAATGTGATGTAAAACATATTGCATTCTTGATTCTATGAGTCGCCTTTGTACCACACCCCTCGAGGCAACCCTGAACAAGTCTATTTTAGAGTATGAAATTCTTATTTCTCACATAAAAAATAATGATTTTATCTTTCATTGCATTTTAAAAAGATATTTTGTTGCAATGAATGAATGAACAACATTAGCAAAAAAGCAAAAAGCACAAAATTTTAAAAAGGCACACGCTTGGGCTGAGGGGTGCGCCTAGGACCTGGGCGAGGTGCTTACCCAAAAATGCACCTAGGCGCGCCTTTTAAATCACTGCTTCAAACAATTTTGGCTTCAAACTTCACAACTGTCCTCCATATGACTTTTTCCAGTACAGAAAGGATAAATAATAACTACAATCCGTTTGATAGAAGGAGCTTGTGCAGAAAAATAAGCTTAGATTTTCATTTATTCTCCAAATAACTGCCCTTGTAGGTGTATATGATGCTCAAATGGACATGAATAGAGCATTATGCCAACTATATGGGATAGGCTCCTTCACTATTTTAAGGCCCACTTTCTCTATGAAATTGTTTAGACCTTGGATATTTCCTTGTTTATCTAGAACCATCTACTTAGATAAGACTTATAAAAGACCATTTTGTAAGGTGCAATGAATGATCTTCTATGACATGCCCATGCTATCATAGTCTAATTTCTCTCATTTTGTCCCCTATTAGGATTATTACTAGATTCCCATCAGTGCATTAATTTCCAATTAATGTTTCTTTTTGTTACACATCTGTATTTCTGTTTTACACATTTATGGACTGTTACGTCTTCTTTGCTGGAAACTCTGTTTCACATACTTTATAGCCATTTTTATAAAAAGTTTTATTTAATTATTTATTTCACTCTGCTCCACCATGGATGCATATTTTCTTTGTTTACCCTAGGGGTGTTCACGGTCCGGTTTGGAGATCTCAGACCAAACCGGTAAATTACGGTTTGAGAAATTTCCAAACCAAACCAAACCAAACCAGACCAAACTGGTTTTTCACAGTTTGGTGCGGTTTCTAATACGGTTTGGGAACTTGGCCCATTCTATAATTCTATTGGGCCTAATCCAATTAGAAAGCCCAAATAGCTTCCCTAAAAATTAAAACTTAAAGCTTTTATTTTGTTATTTTATTATAAAATAAAGAGTTTCTTATACATTTATAATTTTATGCATTCAATTTAGATATATTTTATTATATATAATATTTATACATCTTATACTCATTATATTTATACATTTACATTATATATATAATTTCAGTTTATGGTTTATGGTTTGTTTCGATTTATGAAATCCAATAAACCAAGCCGAAACCGTAAACTGTAATTTAGAGAACTATCAAGCCAAACCAAACCGTAAATTCGGTTTTGTTCGGTTCGGTTTTACGGTTTGAACCGTATAATGAAGTAATGAACACCCCTAGTTCACCCTCTCCAAATCCATAGGCATCATTTTGTTATCAGTAATTGAATATGTTTTTATTGATATTAATAATTTAAGATATATACTTCAAACTATACGAGCAGTACAGTCACGTTTTATGTACACCCTTGATATCCAGATACCTGTATATGCCTGGTGTTACAGTGTAGGATATGATATCAGATACTGCATCTGCACGGATACTTATAGATGTACTATATAGCATTAATACATTATGTAAAATGGTACATATTTAATAGATTATACTATAAAAAATCTGCACATATTCCGAACATAATTAAATTTGGCAGGACAAAAGTTTTGATAAATAACATTTAGCTTGAAAAGATGGATAGAAATGTATGGTATAATCTTACTACATGGGATACCCATGTTCCTAAATCCTAACCATCTCCAAGATTTTAGGATATGGAGAGTTTTATGTATGCTTCACACATCTCTATCTGTGTCCATATGCATGTCTGGACATCATAGAGATATACATATACACAGCTATGCCTTACCCTCACTCCATAGTATGATCATCGCATCAAAACGCTACAACCCAGGGGTACTCCTCCCTAGTTATTTGTGTATTTACTTCTTCACAAGCTAAGGACCCAGCAAGGTGATTGGCTGATCTAGGGATCCACACAGCAATTCTATGGGCATAATCATGTTCAATCTCGCTCTTGTTATTGGACCAAAGCGGAGGAAGTGCTAACTTAGATGCGAACAATCTGAAAGAATACGCTAATATATTGCTAATTTCATCCATATTATATTGAATTCAATCTTCTTTTAAACTCCCCTTCTGTTGTCATAGCATGTGACTTGATTTCAATCAATTGCAGTCCACAATTGGTGAGCTTGCTTCCATTTCGGATAAGGATTTAGTTGAGAAGTTCTTCAAAACCACAATGCAGAAGCTTCTAAAAGTAACTCAAGAAGCTCAGGCTCATAAAGCAAAGCAGCTTAGAAATTCCAGTTCTATGCAGATTGACAATTCAGCCAATGAAAGTTCACCATCACTTTTGAGGTAGTTTTTCTTCCCTATCATTCCTAGTGTATATGTCTTATCTTCACTAGCAGTCTAATTGTCCATTCTATTTTTTCTATGCCAGTGTTCCACATTTAATCCCTAGTTGACTAAAAATTTGCCAAGATAAATGTATTGATCTTCCTGATTTCAGGGCACAACTATTAGATTTAGCTGTGTCACTTTTGCCTGGGTTGGATGTCAGAGCAGTTGATGTGTTATTTCATGCAATAAAGCCTGTTTTAAAGGTTTGTAGATACTACTTAATTATTAGCTTCTATGCGTTAACACAGGAAAGGTTGCAGTTATTTTGAGTAAAATGTTCTTATTATGCAGGATGATGAAGGCTTTGTGCAGAAAAAGGCATACAAGATCCTTTCAATTATCCTTAGGGTATTAATTTTTCTCATTGTTTTGTTTTTCATTTTATTTTTTGCGGATTTAAGTTTTATCACTTGTTCATAGAGGCAATGATTATTGTGTCACTTATTTTCTTTGGGATC
The DNA here is from genome assembly GCF_056320005.1 of Nelumbo lutea. Lineage (NCBI taxonomy): Eukaryota > Viridiplantae > Streptophyta > Magnoliopsida > Proteales > Nelumbonaceae > Nelumbo > Nelumbo lutea. The sequence continues at coordinate 30,664,799 of NC_142691.1, forward strand.
TATGCCAAACCTTTATGTTGTATCTGTTTTGGTCCATGTGAAAACATAGATGTATAGGATGGATAGAGATCCAGGATTCAAGGGGACTTGGTAGAGATTTTCTAGATGAAATTCCTGGAGGTCATTTTGGCCATCATATTTTTTTTTTTTTGATAAATGAGTGAAATTTTTTGGCCATCATATTTGTGAACTCCAATTTTTGAAAATGATCACTGTATTTGTATTAGACAAAATGTACATGAATTCTAATTTTGGTGGAATTTGTAACCCTGATAGACCCACTTAAAGTCCAGCAAATACTTCCATTCTGTCTAAAGAAAGCTCCTCCAATATCTTCATCCTTTATGTTACCAAGGGAGTTTCTATCAAAATATTTAAATTCCAATTACTGGACTCACCAAAATAATTTTGTTGGCTCTAAAATCCCAATGGATTTAATATGTGTCTTAGGAGAACTCACCCCTAAAACCTAGCTGTTAGAGGGAGGTAACCCATGCACATATATACCAAACAACAGTAGCTCATACTACTGATGTAGGATATCTCACATTAGCATCCCATACTACTACTAACGTGGGAAAAATGGATTGTAACATTCCACCACACGCAGGCTGGCTTTGCACTAGTCCACCTAGTCCCGGACGAACATTGCAATACTGACGTTACCACCTGTGCTGCACGATTGCAACTGGGAGGCATGGTGTTGGCTCTGATACCAATTGATACCAATTCTTGGGAATTGGGGTTCAAGAATTCAGGAGAGTTGCAGAGTCAAGAACAGTTCTTGAGAGTTCTTGGTGAGAGGATTACTACGAAAAAGAGAGAGGAAGGGAGAGGGAGAGGGGAAGAGAAAAAAAACTCTGGTGTATATATTTTGCATTTGGTGTTTACATCAGATTTTTATACACCAGAATTTTCTTTCTCTTTCTCTTTTCCTCTCCCTCTCCCTCTCCCTCTCACTCTCATTCGTAGTAATCCTCTCACCAAGAACTCTCGAGAACTGTTCTTGACTCTGCAATTCTCCCGAGTCCTTGAACTCCAATTCCCAAGAATTGGGAATTTTTGTTGGTAATGAGATTAACATATTTTTACACATTCACCAAGAATGCTCTGACACTTCTCTCCTCTCTTATGGAACATGGAATCACAGCTCTCAAGTACTTCCACATAGTCTTTCTCCTTTTTTGTTTTTTTTTGGTAGGCATATAGTGTGTGTGTGTGTGTGTGTGTGTGTGTGTGTGTGTTTGGATTTTGAAGTTATATGTGTGTATAGACTACACTTTTAGATTTAAATTTCTCTAGTTTTATGCCCTAATGTTCTTTCAGTTAATATTCTTGCTAAATTTTCCTGACAGGACCGTGATGAGTTCCTTTCAACTAAGCTGGATGATTTACTTGATTTGATGATCAAAGTGTTGCCGTTCTGTCATTTTTCTGCCAAACGCCATAGACTTGACTGTTTGTACTTCTTGATTGTCCATGTTTCTAAGGTTATTGACAAAACCACCCACATTCTTTGTTCTTGGGATATATTGTTCCAACAGTTTAGTTAATTTCTATTTTACCAAGGGACAAAGAACTTTGATTCTTGTGCATTTGTTATCTGATTGGAGCACCAGATATATTTTAGAAGTTGTAATGCGTTCTTGTTTTTACAGGATGCATCAGTGCAAAGGAAACATGAGATCATTAGTTCTTTTCTAACTGAATTAGTACTTGCATTGAAAGAGGTACTCTAGATTGCTCCTTTGGTTTCTCTTTCACTGTATTATTGGAGGTTACTTTTATTAGATGATTTGTTTCCATATATTTGGTCAATGTTTTGGTGGGCTATCATTGTTAATAGTTGATGCACATATCTGTGCATTCTTATTGCCAATGGAAACAATCATAATCTCCTTATAGTTGATGCACATATGTATCATGTATGCATTTGTTTCATAAGTTTTCTGTGTTGTCCAACCGTAGGCTCTGTGTAGTTATAGTTCGTTTATGTATAAAGTTTCAAAGTTATTGCATAAGTAGTTCAAGAGCTATTTCCTTTGGCTCAAAGTTGGATAGCGGCAATGGATTGGTATACAATAAATATGTATTGAACGTTTTCGACATCAATGGATTAATACTATTTGAGCTCTTACAATTTATGCTAGGACTTGGGAGTAGTGAGTGATTCTCTCTCCTTAAGACATCCACAAAAAATTCTCACATCTTAAGACATATTCTAACAATTAAAGAAGTTCTAGCCTTCTAGGCCCCTGTTTTGGTGATTCTAGGTTTTTTTTCTCTTACTTTCCAAGTTTCCATGAGCAATTACAGCCTTTTGCACAGCCCACAAGTTCTTCATTCAAGGAATTGATTCAAAATCAGTAAATGATTGAAATTGACAAACATACTGTAAGAGCATAGACTTGCATAAAACCATGGCTGGTCATTAGAGGGTATGTGAAAGTTGCAGCTCTGCGTTCATAACATTCAAAAATAAGATGTGCTGATAAAAGAAGAATTGCAAAAATAAAATGTCAGAAATAAGAGAATAAATAAGCACATCCATGGAACACATGTCAGGTTGGGAAATGCATGTAACCGTGTATCAGTCCTATTGTGTCCCTGTTTATAATAAACAGAAGACGACATGGCATTGTTGATTGATCTTGTTAGAAAGGTATTCTTTTATGACAAATTCCTTTCTTGTGATGCTGAAGAATAGACATCTGACTTTCTCTTAATTTAATGAAATTGATGTTATTGATAAAAAAAAAAAGAATAGACATCTGACTTAAAAAGTTAAAGTCCAGGAATCTCCAGGAGTGGCTATAAATACCCACTCACATCCCCAAAAGGAGACACCAGAACAGTAGACCTTAGAATCAGGAAAAGGGGAGTATCAGCCTTGGAGCCTATACAAGGATCCCCAAACAGGTTCAGGATCTGCCATTATCAAGGGAGCTTGAGCTTCCTCCTGTAGCAGCTTTTCAGTGTTTTCACACACATTCTTTTCTCACAAACCTTTAGATCATCAGATCTGAGAGAACTTAGGTCCCTCACTCACTCTCTTCCCATGTTTCAGAGCTCAGATCTTTTGAGTCATCATCACACCACCTTATACATTTCTCTGTGGTTTACATAAAAAACTGGAAGTTTTCTATTTCAGCTATTTTTGTCTTTTTTTGTGTCGAACTTCTCTCATTTCTCTCATTTTTTTGACCAGCCTCTTATGTCTCTCTTTTTAGGTACCCTATGTATCTTCGTCACCTTCATAATGCCAAATTTCATCCCAAAACTCCATTGAAATCCCTATTAATTTTTTAATTTTCTATTTTCCACCCTCTTACAAAGAATTTGCAGTTTTGAGGAATTTGACCTAGATCCTTTGGAACCCTTCTTTTTTGGTTCCTTAGAAGTTTCCTTCAAATTACATTATCCCATGCAGTTCATTAAAAAATTCTACATCTACACTTAGTTCTTGAATTTCCTTTTTTTCCTCACTATCCTAGAAAGAATTTGCATTTTCAGCAGTTTGACCCTGCAAGGAATGGTAAAATCTTGGGTTGGAACCATATCTAGTCTACCTCTCCCAAGATCCCATGTAACTGGAACCAACATTGGGTAATGCAGTGATTTAAAAGGTGTGCCTAGGCGCATAGGCGAGGCGCATTTTAGGGTAGGCGCCTCGCCTAGGTCCTAGGTGCAACCCATTCAAAAGGCGCATGCCTGGTGCGCCTTGCGCCTTAACCTAGGCATGCGCCTTTTGAAAATTTGACGCTTTTTCATTTTTTTGAGTCTAGCGGATGGGCTGGGGGCTCCGCCCCCGGACCTCCATGCCATGCCCCTTGGCCAGCCCAAACAAGTCCATGTTAGGGTTTTAAATTCTGAATTTTCACACAAAAAATAATGATTTTATTGTTTTAACTGCTTTTAAGAAGATATTTTATTAGGATGAATGAATGGACAACATTACCAAATAGGGGGTGGCGGCTCGTAGAATTAGGAATGTAGTATGTCACATTAGCTACTTGATTTAATTGAGAAAAAAGAGATTGTGGGTTTTATATGTTTGATTTCATTTTTAAATTCTCATTTGAATATGCTTTACATATTATGTTTATGTATTTTAATTTTAGATAATAGGTTTTTTAAAAACATTTATTTTAAAATTTAAGTTTATATTTTTATTAATATTATGTTTTATAATTTTTTCGATTTTTTTGGCATTTTTTATTTAGCCTTTTTTTTTAAATTGTGCGCCTTGCCTCAAAAAGGCGCACGCCTCGCCTTGCGACTTTTTTGCGCCTTTTGCTTTTCAAACACTTGGGTAATGGCCTTTTTTAACAGTTTGACCCTATTAGATTGTTAAGCTCAGTTTGGGAAGAGTGCAAATACAAACACGTACATGCAAATATCCCATATGACTGGTGGTTCGTCAATTTGCTTCTCATTTCTTATGCTAGAGAAGATCTAGGTTATTTCTTGGTTCTGGTTGAAGGGTATTGATTAACTTTATAAGTATTGGTTTCTTCGGTGGTTTGGGTATGTTAAAGGAACTAACTACTCAAGTCTTGGTTATGTTTCATACCAAGATTTAGTTTTTTTCAATTTCTTTTTCCTACACTGAATCACATTGTTTGTTGGTCTTTTTGTCATCATTGGTGTGCTAGACATTAATGTTGCTCTATTATTGTCTTTGGCGTGCTTTGTGCTCGATTTCATTGGCTTCATTCCATTTGCAATATTCTCATGCATTGTCTTTGCAGGCTAACAAGAAGACAAGAAATAAGGCTTATGACATACTTGTCCAAATTGGCCATGCCTGTGGAGATGAAAACAAGGGTGGCAAGAAGGAAAACTTGCTACAGTTTTTTAATATGGTAAAACTCTACTATATGCATATTTCGGATATTTATTTTCCTCTTTTAATCTTGACATTTTTTGCTGCCAATGAATTATTAATGAACTTTTACCTATCAAAAAAAAAAAAAATCTTGACACTTCGTAGTTTCTTCACGTAATGTAAAGGTTAGAGGCCTCTTTCTAAGCTTTTCTTAATCTCTTGTTGGGCAAAAGTTCTTGTGTGGTTGAAATGGATGTTTACCAACTGTCAAATGTTATTGTAGCTGAAAATTTCTCATGGTATCAGGTAGCTGGAGGCCTGGCTGGTGAAACACCTCACATGATCAGTGCTGCAGTCAAAGGTTTAGCTCGTTTGGCTTATGAGTTCTCAGATCTTCTTTCTGCAGCTTATAATGTGCTCCCATCTGCATTTCTCCTCTTGGAAAGAAAGAACAAAGAAATAATCAAAGTCTGCCCTCTCTCTTTGGAAGATGTTTTGAGTGTTGCCTTTCTTTTGTTTGAGCTTGCTGTGAATAACGTTCCCACCTGCCCTAAAAAATTTATATTTGTGTCATCTTTTTAACTGTGTGCTTATGTGTGTATGCCAATTTTTATTATCTTTTACTGGAAATATTTTTTCCTGACTCATTCCGAATGCAGGCTAATTTAGGTCTGCTGAAGGTGTTGGTGGCCAAATCGCAAGCTGACTGGCTGCAAATGCACTTGAAGAGCATGGTCGAAGGACTACTGAGGTGGCAGGATGACACCAAGAAGCATTTTAAGGCCAAGGTTTGTGTTTTTTTTTTTGTACATCCTGAAATTGTGTTTTAATGTTGTAATGAAATGCTTTTCTTCTTTATTTGTCAGTTTGAGGACTGTCTTAACTTTTGCTAACTCCATATTCTTTTGAACTGTGAAAAAGAGTTCGTCAAGCAGCATTGAACTGAGTGCCATGGAGATCTCTAGTCAAATGGTTTACTGATTGTGCAATTAATTAAATTCTTCCAGTTATACTGTTACTTTTCTCCCACCATCTCATGAAAACTGCCTTTTCTTCTGTCCCGTAAAGTTTTCTTCTGTCCCGTAAAGTTTACTTTTCTCCCACCATCTAATTGTTGGATTAAGGATGAAGTTTTGGAAAACTTGTGGTGGGAAAACCTATCATTATGTATAGAATATTGTTGGATTTTTTCTTCTTTTTGAGTTCAGAATCTTTACTTTTTTCTGGTACATATCCTTGAATCTTTGCTTTTTCAAATCATAAAAATAAGCTTATCGTAAACTTGGATGTTGGGGGTCTTGTTTGAGATTTTGGTCTAAAAAGAGTTGAGGGAATCTGCTTAATGATATCAATGATGCTAACCAGAAAGAAAAATAATTTGGGGTCCCAATACAAGGGGTCTTTTCTCTGTGCTTCAATATACTTTATCAACCAAATCGCTCTTTCCCTTGTAAAGATATTTGGTTTGGTCTATCACCCCCAGAGGTGAAAGCTTTTGGAGGCTACTCTCAAAATCATTGACATGGAGCAGATGCTATGAAAGAGACAAAAAATCTAGGTGTCTCCTAATGTGTGTATCTTGAGTCTTAGGAGTAGGGTGAGTGTATCTCATCTATGCTTATCTTGCTAATATTCATCTTTGACGTACTAGGGCAACAATTCTAAAGAGTATATTGGGTAAAAGAATATGCAAGAATCTCAAAAATAAATAACAAAATGCACAGAGGTTGATGGATATCATAGTTTGATCCCATTGGGTTTTATCAAGTGATGAGTGCAGAATTGCTTTAGAGAATGTCCTAAGGGGGTATACTGTAGTTATCAAAAAAAAAAGTCCCAAGGAGACGCTAGATTGTTGTGGGTTATTCTACAAAGAGACAAGTGATGGAAACTTGGGATAAACCCAACTTTGGAAGATTAAAATTGTACTTTGACATATTGTGCCTAGAGAATGCAGGTATGCCTGGCATGAGGAGGTATAATGAAAGATGATGATGCTGCTGGGGAATTTGACATATCCTGCAAATTCTGTTTTGCAGAAACCATAGTTCTCTGGTCTTCTAGGCTGTGGATTTTTTTTTTTAAATAAAAGACATGAATCCTAGGGTAGTTCCCTAGGTTCCATAGTAACTAGCAACTATCATTCATGAAAAATTATCTATAGTTTTCATAAAAAAGTATAAACTTCATATTAAAATATAGAAACTCATACAAATTTGTGAGAAGAAAATGAGAAAAGAAAAGAAATTTCTGAAAAAATAGGAACTAAACCCCTGTTTTTGTCCGAGGAAAAGAAGAAAAGGTGGAAAAAGTGGAGGGTTTGAGAATGTATTTATTGGACAAAATTTTAAGTTCTTCCTTATTAGTTCAGGTTTTAATTTTTTTGAGGGTTCAAGACAGCAAACATCAACATTTGTGTTGATTGAAGTACAATAAATAAGAAAATAATAAAAAGAAATTGGTTTATAAACCCCAAAAATTATTATTTTAGTTTAATAATGTCTATTTTATTATTATGTTCTCAAAAATTAAGAATATAAAGTATTTCATAGCACATGTACAAATTGGCTCAGAAATTAAGCGAGGCTACCCACCTTGACAACTATGGCAGAAACTTTTAATAATTTTGAGATAATTTTCTCTTAATGGCCGAGGATAAAGGGACAAAAAATAAAAGAAAAAATCACTTGGGGAGTGATTCCTCTTGCCATTGGATCATTGGTTATGGATCGGGTGTTGGTACTATCTTGAGTTTAAAGAAACATCTAGAGCTTCTTCTGATTCTGTTTGATCTATTGTGATGTATAATATCTGTTTTTGGCTTGCATTGAGCTTTGTTTTTCTGAGTTACAATTCAGCATAGACTGTACAACGGAACAACAATATTTTTTTTCTTTCAATAAAATTTCCCTTTTCCTTTTTCTCAAAAAATTTCCCTTTTCCTTGTCAAAAAAAGAAAAAAAAATAGTGCCAAGTGATGGGAATACACTTGTGAGGCAATTTTAGATAAATAAGGAGACAATGCATTGAAAATGAATTTGGATAAATGAGGTGAGCATGTGAAATGTTGTAGGTTGGGCTCATTGGTTGGATTTTATGGACAGATGAGCATGTGAACCACATGAATCATCCATTTTCTCAATGATATGCTTGCTATATTGTTTTTGCCTAGATCTCTGTTCAGGAGTGGGACAGTCACTATTATTTAATTGTATTTGATATTGCCAGGTCAAGCTGCTTCTGGGAATGCTAATTAAGAAATGTGGTTTAGATGCTGTAAAAGCAGTAATGCCTGAAGAACACATGAAACTTCTCACTAATATAAGAAAGGTCTGAATGAATTCTTTGAACATTTTTTTAATTAGAGCTTTCTTATTTTGAAATTCAAGTATCTAAGAACTTAATGATTACACAGATTAAGGAACGGAAAGAACGAAGAACTGCAGTGGGCTCTGAAGAAGCTAGTTCGCTTCACTCTAAAGCTACTACATCCAGGTGTGTATAGATGTGGAAGTATTTTGAACAGACCCACTGTTCTAGTCAACTTTTCCTATTTCAGCCTTGTGGAGGAATGAAATGACAAAATCGAACTATTGAATCTATTCTTATTTCTTTAAGTAACATTAGTCCAAGTTCTAAATTTTTTATATAAAATGTTCAGAAGATTTTGTTTGCTTTTAGCATTGGCCTGTAGGGCTGAAATTGCCATATGAACAATAAAATTTGACGTACTCATGAGTTTCTAGTACATTGTGTAGGAGATCCACAGTTCCTCTAGATGACGTGGAGGTTTCTAGAAATCCTCACCTGACATCAATAATCCTCTATTTGGCTCTGTCAAACGCTGATACCCAGTAGTTGAGATGGTCACATGGCACCCCTCCATTAAGGAGGCACGGGATCAAACCTGTATGGCCAGTGGGACATGCACCATGCTCTGCCCCAACCCTGATTCCCCTGTACAAAAAAAAAAAAAAACATACTGTCAAACCAATTTGATGAGATGATGTGTGTGGTATGCCTTCTTGTGAAGGATGCTTTAGTAAAATGATTGCAGTGAATTGCTTTTTGATATCTTAATGCAAGTACCCAAAAATGATTTGCTTATTTCATCTAGACACCATGAACAAATGGCATCCAGTATTGGGCCACTTCAATTCCCCAAGCCATTATTTTATCTCATTTTAAAGTTATATTTTGGTTGACAACAGATACTTTGCCAAACCAAAGCTGGTATTTGACATGGGCTTTGATCGTTGAATAAATTTTCAGGATAAGCAGATGGAATCATACAAAAATATTTTCGGATTATGGGGATGAGGAGAGCGAGGATACAGATGGAGAATACACGGAAGCTGAGATGATGTCTGGTCGACGGAGCAAGGCTTCCTCTGAGTTCAAATCCAAACAATCTTCATTAAGGTCAGTAGCAGAATTTTTTGATTGAGTTATCCAACCAAGCCTATAATATTATTCTGGAATGCCAAGTGGGGATGGGGTAAGGGAATGGTTGGGATTAAACATGTGTCTGGAGGGGAGAGGTTTTAGTTTCAAAAATACGCTAAGATGGGAAAGAATTACGACCCTAAGTCTGAAGCATGCATTATTAGCAAGGGATCATCAAAACTGCATTTAAGAATATTACTTGGGACCAAAGTGATCATGAATAATACCATGACCAGGTCAAGACAAATACATCGATCAGATAAAAGCTTGCCAGAGGACATGCTTGATCAATTAGGAGATGATCCACTTGATTTGTTGGACCGGCAGAAGACAAGGTCATCTCTCCATTCCTCTAAACAACTCAAACGGAAGCAAGATTCAGATGATGAACCAGAGATAGATTCCGAAGGGCGGTTGGTGATTCGTGATGTTCATGAGCGTGGAAAACCAAAGAAAGATACGATGAACGATCCTGACATGGATGCAATAAGCCAAGCAGGGAGCCAAGTGTCTGCAAAGTCATCAAAGCAATCCAAGAAGCGCATGAAAACATCAGATTCTGGGTGGGCATACACAGGGAGTGAGTATGCTAGCAACAAGGCTGGTGGGGATGTGAAAAGGAAGGACAAGCTGGAGCCTTATGCATATTGGCCACTTGATCGCAAGATGCTGAGCCGTAGGCCCGAGCATCGTGCAGCTGCGAGGAAGGGTATGGCAAGTGTTGTGAAATTGACCCAAAAACTTGAAGGGAAAAGTGCTTCACTTGCTATAAAGGGCTTGAACTTCAAAAAGAAAACGAAGAAAAGCAGCAAGAAAAGCAGGTAAGGGGGAGTGGCGTCTGTAATTGGAACCATTGATACGAGGGCCTGGGTATTTATTAGTTTTTATTCTTTGGTTGGTTTTTTTTTTTTTCACCTAAAGAGCTTAGGGGTTACCCAAATCCATCCATTTGAGTTGCGGGTCAAGTATGGTTCGAATTTGTAGAGAGCGAGTAATTTGCTTGTCATTTGTGCTATTCATTTACTGGGGTGTAATGTGATTTTCTTGTAAACCTAAAAAAGTACAAAGTAATCGGAAATTCGGAATGGATACATGCACCCGACTTCTTTCTTGTTGAACCATTTTCTCGTTAAATCAATCATAAACACTACAAAGTGTATGTAATATTTGGGGTCAATGATAAATACCCCGCCGAACTTTCATTTGTGACAAATACCCCCCCCTTTGGACTTCTGTTGTTTAACTTTGAAAAGGATTTTTGTGCAGATGTTTAAATTTTTTGAATCCTCGAATTATATTTTCTAATTTATTGATTTAAAGTCCTCTCGATAGTTCCAATGGATCTTTGCGGGTTTCTGGTTGCTCCAATATCCAGATGAAATGGTAGAGGGTTTTTTTTTGATCGATATGGATTTATTGTTTTGTTTGGTTTTTATTGATTTATTTGAGAAATTAGTGGATATATATATATATATATATATATATATATATATATATATATATTGTATTTTAAGATGAAGAGAAACATTTATGATAGAGAAGTGAATCGAGAATATTAAGAAGCTGGTTTTATATAGAGAAAATGGAGGCATATTTGGTTAATTAGAGTTTCAGAGAAAAGTGCGAGGAAAAGAAAATAAGAAAAATTTAGAGAGGCATTTTGGTAATTTTATGCATCCCTGTTATTTGTCTTTAGTGGGCAGGGATATTTGTCTTTGTTGCAAATGAAAGTTTGGGGAGTATTCGTCACTGATCCCATAATATAGTTTACCTTTTTTTTTTGTATATTTGATAATCGGGCATTTGAGGAACTCCTCTATAGTCTATACTGATAGGCTAGTTAGGATGCCATATGAGATATGCAAGAAAATTAAGGTGTAACGATAAAAGGTAGAAAATGCATTTTTTTGGGGAAATTTCTTAAACCACCCCTATGTTTTAAGAAAAGCATTTTTACATCTTTATTATGGACAAAATCTCTCAAGTTTTGTGATAATTGACTAACTCTGCCCCTATTATTGTAAGCACTCTGTTACATTCTTATGCCTGACTGTTGTAATTTTTACAAAACCCAATTTGCCTTTTATTTATAAACAGAAACAAAAGCCCTTCAACCCACCTTTAACTAACAATTCGTCCCTTCCAATCTCCCCCCAACCAGTTGTTGCACTACTCGGAAGTAGTTAACTCAACAAGGAATAACTATGAGCTCCATTCCTGCATTTACGAGACTTTTCAAAACTTACATTGCCACTTATAAAACATGTTCATTCCTTTTTTTGTTTGAATCGAATAAGATTTTTGGCTATGACAAGTCTTGAACTTTGTTAAAATGTCAATTTTGACCCTATATAATGAAAAGGGCCATTTTTTACGATGGGCTTATAAAAAGGCCTCTTGTAGGCATAAACAAACTGTCTGAAATGGTATTGACAGATTCATTAGACAATGTGTATGGCACTAAAGTATGAAAAAGGCCACTTTCGACCCTAAAGTTTGAAAATGGGCTACTTTAAATAAAATTAATCAAGTAAATTACTTTAAGGTCTAATTAAATGACTCTAAATTCTAAAGTATAATTAAGTTAATTACATACATTAAAAAAGTAAATAAATTAAGCGATTAAATTATTTAAGGAAATGAAGTTAATTAATTAAATTTAATAAACAAAGCTTATGATCTAAATAAGTAAATCAATCCAATTAAGCAAGGTTTTACTAACTAAACCAAAACGGAACTACTTTAGTCATCGATTTTTAGATCAGCGGTTCAATTGTTTTGTCCAAATGGATCAAGCCATGACGTTTTGAAAAAAAAAATAATAATAAAATAAAAATGAGCCGAAAACCATTTACCAAGGCTCAAAGTATCGATACATATCGGCTCGTATCAGCCGATAGGTATCGTGCCAATAGCTTCCCGATTCGCCCCTACAGTATCGGGTCAAACCATTGTTCAGAGGGTAGCCAGGGCTTAAACCAACCCCTCTAAACCGGTTTTGGAAAACAATAAATAAAGCATAAAAAAGTACCGATGTATTGGCCTGTGTCGATACTTTGAATCTTGCCATTTATTGTATTGAAAGTTTAGCAATTCAATCATTTGGGTCAACAGTTTGTTGACCAAGTAAAAAATTTTGAGCGGTCAAACTGTTCGACCTAAGATTGGTCAATTGTCTAGTTCCATTTTAATGCCTAGGTGGTTGAACCATTCGACCTAGGATCCGATCAATTGCTCAGTTCCATTTTATACTTGGCTAAAAAATTTTCAAAAAAAAGACACGGTTAACAAACTGCTATCCTGGATAATTGAATTGCTAAATTGTTCAATTTACTAAATGGTTTTTTAGTCATTTTTTTTTTAAAAGGTCATGAGTTGATCCATTTGGATTGGACAATCGAATTGTAGATATAGAAACTAGTGATGAAAGTGATTTCGTTTTGGGTTGGTTTTTAAATTTAAATTTACCTTACCTAATTGGCTTAATTTACTTATTTAGATTGATAAGCTTTGTTTATTTAATTTAATTTATTAACTTTATATTCTTCATTAATTTAATTTTTTGATTAAATTGCTTAGTTTACTTAATTATCTCGATTAGTGTAATTAATTTAATTTAATTAATTAAATAAGTTAAATACTTTAGGGCCATTTAGTGGGACCTTGCAGTAATTTACTTAATTAACTTTATTAAAGGGGATTTTGGCGCTAAGCCTCTAACAACCCCTGAACTTTTCGAAGAGTCTACTTTCGCCCTTTTATAATTCAAGGGGCCAATTTAGACCTCAAACTTCACAAAAAAGGTCAACCGTAGGCAGAAATAGATGACGTTTGTAATGACGTCATATGTATAGATCGAGATTGATTAAAATAATGAAAAATGGTGACATGGCATGCCCATTCACTATCTAACATCTTCGGTGGGCCCCACCCTCGGTCATTTTCAACCCTAAACTTTTCTTGCAAAATTTTCGATTGTCTTCTACTCCAGTACGATCGTCTCCTTCAATAACCTTCTTCTTCTTCTTCTTCTTCTTCTTCTCTATTCTCCTTCGTCTCCTTCATTCATATCCTTTGTTTGTCTGTCAGGTGTCAACATCACCTTTAATTCTCCCATTCTCTTTCATTCACATTCTCCCTTAGGCAGAAATAGATGACATTTGTAACGACATCGGCTGTGCCATCTTAGATCGATTAAAATAATAAAAAATGCTGCATGGCATGCCCATTCAGCATTTGACATCTTTGGTGGGTCCCACTTTTGACCATTTGTGTGTACATGTCACCCCTTTCAAAATTTTGACCCTAAAGTTTTCTTGCAAATTTTTTGATCTTCTACTACTCTAGTCCGATTGTTTGCTCCAATCACCTTCTTTTTCTCCTTCATTCTCCTTCGCCTCCTTCGTCTCTCCCTTAAGTGCCAACATCACCTCTCTCATTCTCCCATTGTCCCATTCTCCTTCCTTCACATTCTCCCTTATCTCCCTTAAGTGCCAACATCCTCCATCTCTCCCTCAAGCACTACATCCTTCCTCTTCCAACATTATTTCCTATTCTCCTTCCATCTATCACTGGCCAGCAAAAAAAAGACTCAAGAATAGAAAGAGGTATGTATGAATGTAAATATGAAGGGTTTGATTGTGAAGTTGATGTGTTTGTTTCTTCGTTAATCACTTACTATTTCTTTATTTTGTTTATTTATCATTGAATAGGAATCAATATTGACGTGGATGTATCTATGGAGTTGAGATGGTTAAATGGAGGAAGATTTGAGCACACCAATGGCCAATTGTTGTATGTTGGGGGTAAGGTGAAGCTTATCGAAAAGATAGATGTAGATAATATATCCTACTAGACATTGTTAATCATGGTAGAAGATTGTGGATATTCGAAGGATAAGGTGAGTAAAGTTTTCTATAAGGTGCCAAATTTGAGTAATAGTGATGGGTTGAGGGGAGTGATTAATGATTCAACTACATTTTTGTTGTTGAATTATGCATTCGAGGTTGGGAATCTTGACATGTATGTGGAACACACTGTGTCAAGCCTAGCATATAATGCAGTAAGGTGCATTGCAAAAGAATTATGTCTGTGTATGTGTGTGGGGGGGGGTGGGGGGGGGGTGGCGGGGGGAAGACTCATTAGACCCAAAAGAGATCATGCTGGTTGTGGATTTGAATGAACATGCATGGGAGTTTGAATATTCTAGGGGTAATGGTGGCCATCATAATGTTGGTGACATTAGGTTGATTGATGATGTAATTTTTAAAATTCTGTTAGGTGATATAGAGGATATATATGGTTGTGTCACACAAGCCAACCCCTTGGGGGGGGGGGGGGAGATAGGGTTCCCACTGATGGAGGGAGTGGAGAGGAAAACTCCGATAATTAAGGAAGCATGAATTTGACAATCTGCACCTATTTAAGGTGAGGAGGGAGGGAGAGGGAGGAGGGAACCAATAATTGGGTTTTATCGAGTATGGTTCTGATGATGATGGAAGCTACCATACAATTAGTGATGGGTTAGACAATGAAGATGAAGCAAATCACTTTAGGAGGAAGTGGAAGAGTTGTTCTGTGTATGACCCTACCACTCACTTTGAGTTGGGAATGATTTTCCTCAATAGCAAGCAATGCAAGGGGGCAATTATAAAGCATGTTATAAGGACCCATAGGGACATTAAATTTAAGAAGTGTGAGTCCCAAAGGATTAGGGCTATGTGCAAGGATGAAAGTTGCTTATGAACATTTTATACTGTAATTGATAAGAGCATACATAGTTTTGAACTGAAAACATATGTGCTAGAGCAAAAGTTTTAGTAGAGATTCAAAAATTAAAAAATTGATAAGAACATACATAGAGAAGATGCAGTTTTCAACTCAAAAGTTGGATAAGAAGGATCTCCAAGCTGGTACTAAGGAACACTTGTTCTGTGATATTACTTGATCATAGTACGGGAGAGCAAAGTAGAGGGTTAAGGATCACTTTGCAAGTGACCTTAGTCAGGAGTACAAGTTAGTGTATGATTATGCTATAGAGTTATTGAGGTCTTATCTTGGCAGCTTAGTGTATGTAAATGTTCTTAGAGAGAATGTGGGTGAGAAACCTATCTTCAAGAAGTCTTATGTTTGTTTTGGTGCATGCAAGAAGGGGTTTTTGGTAGGTTGTAGGCTAGTGATTGGGTTGGATGGGTGTTTCTTGAAGGGACCTAGTCATGGTGTGCTGATCTTTTCTATTATTGGAAGGGATGCAAACCAATAGCATGGGTAGTTGTGGAAAGTGAGAGCACTAGCAATTGGAAATGGTTCCTTGCTTATCCGATGAATGATCTTGGTATCACAGAGGTAACCGGTGCTGGTTATACTATTATATTTGACCAACAAAAGTATAAAATTGACCTCTCTATCATATAGTGATATGCATGTTGGATTAATAAGACTAACTTTATGTTATGATTGTGATTTTTTTAGGGACTGGTGAGGGCGATTGCAAATCTACTACATCATGTAGAGCATAGCAAGTGTGCAAGGCATGCCTTTGCAAAATAGAGGAGGAAATACAAGGATGGGGAGTTCTAGATACAGTTTTGGATGTGTGCTAAGGCCACTGCAACTGATGACTTTGAGATTGAGGTGGAGAATCTGAGGATGTTAAAGCCTAGTATTAAAGAAGATTTATTGAAAGTAGATCTAGTGGGTTGGTTAAAGACATATGTTCAGACATCATCGAAGTGTGATTGTGTTGATAGCATGTCTGAGACATTCAATGGAGGCATCATTGAGTTTAGATATAAGACAATTATTATAATGCTGGAGGGTATCAAAGTGAAGATATTGTCAATGATAATGGTGAGAAAAAGCTTTGCCTCCAACTTCAAAGGAGGGTTTGAGCACAAGATATGGGAAAGGATTAAGGAATATAATGAAGAGATTGCTTGAACTAGATTGGTTTGGAATGGGGACCTTCAAGATATAGTGAAGCAGACCTATACCTTCAAGAGGTGGGACTTGATTAGCATACCTCATCCTCATGCCATATGTTTCATTTTATATAGAAATGAAAAGATAGGGGATTATGTGGCACATTGGTATAGTAAGGATGCTTTCATGAAGACATTTTAGTATGCCATGTAGTTTGTGACAGGGATGAAGTTTTGGCCTAAGTCCATTGTCGAAGCACCTGAGCCATCAGCACCTAGCAAGAAGAGAGGAAGGCCATAGAAAAAAAGGTTTTCTAAGGAATGAAGACTCTTTAAGGTACAAGGCTTGGTAGGAGAGGTATGATAATGACATGCCACTATTGCTATAAACATGAACATAATCGAAGAACAGGGGTTAGGGTCAGGTTTAGGACTTGGCAGGGGTTAGGGTCAAGGGTAGGGCAGGTTCTAGTTTAAGTTGTGTTAAGGTCAGGGTCAGGGGTAGGGTGGGTTGTGGTTTAAGTTGGCTTAGGGTCAAGTTCATGGGTAGGATGGGTTTAGGTCTAAGCAGGGGTTAGGGATCAGGGGTAGGGTGGGTTCTAGTTCAAGTTGGGTTAGGGTGGGTTTTGGTTTAAGTTGGGCCAGGGTTTAGGTTCAGGGATAGGATGTGTTTAGCTCTAGGTAGGGGTCAAGGTCAAGTTCACATCCAGGTATGGGTTAGGGTCACTGGTAGAGTGGGTTGTGGTTTAAGTTGGGTCGGGGTTAGTTTCTAGGGTAGGTTAGGTTCAGGTCCAAGCAGGGGTTAGGGTCAATAGTTAGGGTTAGTCAATGGACTATGGGCTAGGTTATGCTGGGGCCGGCCTATGAGCAAGTAGCCAGCCTCAACCCTTTAACTGGACTAGGGCTGGTTGCCTACACATAGGCAAACCTACCTTAGTGTTTGGAATAGGGAGTCAGGGTTGGGGGAATGTGGTTGGGATAGGGTTATTGTCAAGGTTGGGTTCAGGGTTAATTAATGGACTATGGGTTGGTTTAGGTTGGGGTTGGACTGTGAGCAAGTAGGCAGTCTTAGTCCATTAACTAGACTAGGGCAGGTTGCCTATACACAGGCCAATAGGGTTGGGGGGAACGAGGTTAGGTTAGGGTTAGGGTTTGGGTCAGAGTGAAGGTTGCGGTTGGGTAGGATACTTTAGGCCAGGTTGGGCTAGGGCTGCGGGTTGGGACTAGGTTAGGTTGGGCTAGCTTGTGAGCAGGTAGCCAGCCTCAGTCCATTGGTTGGATTTGGGTTGGCTACTTGTACACAGGCTAACAAGGTTGGGGGAAATGTGATTAGGTTAGGGTCAGGTTTTGGGCTAAGTCAAGGTTGGGTTTGGGGTCGGAGACTATAGGCTGGGGCTGGCCAATGAGAAAATAACTATCCTCAGTCCATTCACTGGACTGTAGCTGTCTACCTACACACAAGCATGCAGGGTTGGGGGAATGGGTTTGGGTTAGGGTCAGAGCCAAGGTTTGTGTTGGGGTTGGAGATTGTAGGCTGGGGTTTGGGGTTTAGGCTAGGTTAGGCTGGAATGGCCTATAAGTAGGCAGCTAGTCTCAATTCAGTGGTTGTACTGGGGTTGGCTGCATGCACACATGCCAACAGGGTTGGGGGGAATGGGATTGGGTCAGGGTCAGGATTTGGGAGAGTCAAGGTTGGGGTTGGTGACTGTAGGCTAGGGTTGGCCTATGGGCAGGCAACAAACCTCAATCCATTAATTGGAATGGGGAGTCTTTCTGTACACATGCCAATAGGGTTGAGGGGAATGGGTTGGATTGGGTTAGGAACAGGGTTTGGGTCAGAGTCAAGGTCTAGGTTGGGGTTGGAGACTATAGGCTAAGTTAGTCTTGGGCTAGGGCTAGGGGTTGGGTCTAGGTTAGGCTGGGTTGGCCTGTGAGCAGGCATCTAGCCCCATTCCATTAACTAGATTGGGTTGTCTGCTTGCACATAGACCATTGGGGTTGGGGTAATGGGATTGGGTTAGGGTCAGGGTTTTGGTTAGAGTTAAGGTTGGGGTTGGGGTTAAAGACTGTAGGCTGGGGCTAGCCTGTTACTAAGCAACTAGCTTCATTCCATTAACTAGTCTAGGGTTGTCTGCTTGCACACAGGTCAAGAGGGTTGGAGATTGTAGGCTGCATTGGGGCTGCTTGCCTACCTGCATGCAGGCTAGCAATGTTGGGGAATGTGATTGGGTTAGGATTAGATTCAAGGTTGGGGTTGGAAATTGTAGGCTGGGTGAGGTTGGGGTTAAAGTTGAGGCTAGTTTAGGCTGGGCTGGTCTATGAGCGGGAACATAAACTTTGTCCATTGGCTGGACTGGGGCTGGCTATCTGCACATAGGCCAGTCCACCCTGTGGTTTGGGATTGGGTTAGGGTTGGGGGAATGGGGTTTGGTTTAGGTTTACTACCAAGTCAATTTGGGGTCAATGTGAGAGATTGTGGTTGGGGTTGGTGTAGTGTTAGAGTGGGTGTAAATGTTTTATACATTGCACTAATATCCCTAATTTTTTTTCTGAAATATATAGGCCCAAGTAGGAGATGGTTCTAGGATAGCGATAGAACTTGAGGTACCTGCAATTGAGGTACCTAGGGCTAATGTACAAGAAGCCCAACCTTCATTTGCTACTGCTATTGATGCCCATCCCCTGGTGAGAAGAGTGAAGAAAATGAATGAGGGAGACTCTTCTTGTACACCTCCCAAATCATCTCAAAAGGCAAAGAATGGAGGGAATGGGGTTTTTACCAATATTAAATCCTAGTTATGCATATTAAATATAAGCATCTTAATTTTATATTAATTGATATTGTTTGACTCACTTTTTGGCATCATAAGGTCATTATTCATTGTTTTACTTCATTATTACAGCCTGGTAGAGACAGTAGCAAATTGTTAGTAGTTCTAAGGAATGATGGACAAAGCAATAATTGAATTTCATTAGCTAGATGATATGTGGGAGTCCATTGGATATGGGAGATTTATGCATTTTACTTGACCAAAAAGCTTTCTTTTTTTTTTTTCCTTTTGTTAATGAATGAAATATTGCATACTATGGACTCAATTTAAGTGTATTTTGCCTTATTTTTTGAAACAATGTATTTTGAGTAGTGTTTAGTTGTTTGCAAATTAATTGAGTACAATCATTAGGTTCCTTGTCATTGCACACCTATTTGAAATCAAAAGTATTCATTCACATTGCACACTATGCATATGAGGCAACTTCATCTTTCATTACCATGCATCAACCAAATGCCATTCACTATTACAGCTCATTCACTATTAAAACACAAAAGCATATTTTGCTTATATGAAACCTATCATATCCATCATGTAATGGCAACACACCTAATCAGACCAAATATAAAAGAACCAAGCCAAAACATGTTTGATAGAATCATGCCTTCTTGTACATGCTACTTCCTTCATAGCTATCAATTCCCCCTTAACTCTTTCAGCTCTTTAACAATACAACCATTTGACACTCGTCTAGCATGACTACCCTCCAGACCTTTACATGAACATTCTCTTCAGTTCTTCAACTGGCATTATCAACGACCTTTCCCTTCCAAGAAGTTCCCTAATCACCTCAATTGCCCTTTTTGGAAACTTTTCTATGTCATGCCACCTAAAGAAATCATACCCATTTTCCTATAAACAAAGCACTTCTTTAGAGGAAAAATCAACAAAAAAAAAAAAACCTTAATTACACATTACCTTGTCTTTTGGACAACCATAGAACCTCCTACCAAGATTGTCCTCTATCCAAGGTACCATTGTTGGAGCTTTCAGGTCATAGTGACAAAATATAGGTTGCCCTTTGTTGTCAAAGCTCCGAGACTAGTGGCTTGAGTTTTATATTGATGAATCTTCCATTTTTGCAACTATGGTGTTGAATGGCAATGGAGAAGTGGGCAAAGTTGAAGGTAGAAGAAAACGATAGAAGTTAGAGAAAAACTATGAGAGTACTTGATCTATATGTCGATTGTTGTCAAAGATGAAGAAGATGAAGGGTTGTCTCCATTCTTATTTTCCTCTAAAATTGATCTTAATTTGAAAGAGGTGATGTGTAATCGCAAATGGTTGAGAGTGGGACTCACTTGAGATGTCAAATGTTGAATGGGCATGCTATGTCACAAATATTCATTATTTTAATTGATCCGAAACGACATAGATTATGTCATTACAAACGTCATCTGTTTCTTCCTACGATTGGCCTTTTTTTAAGTCGGAGGTCTAAATTGGCCCCTCGGATTATAAAAGGGCGAAAGTGGCCTTTTTGGAAAGGTTAGGGTTTTCAGAGCCAAAAGTCTTCTATTAAAGTGGCCCATATTTTCAAACTTTAGGGTCAAAAATGGCCTTTTCTAAAATTTAGCAATGCCATATAACATTGTCTAATGCTTCTATCAATGTTGTTTCAAATGCCATCTAATTTTGCCTACAAATGGCCTTTTTTTTAATCAAATTTAGGGTAGAAAATGACCATTTTATTCTCTAGGGTCGAAATTGGCCTTTTCACAAAGTTTAGGGGTTGTCAAAGCTAAAAATCTGAATCGAATATGTTTTTTTTAATAATATAGTATCACACCTTATTTACAAGGATTCCAATCATAATGTTTTCCTAGGAGAGGATCAATACTGCACTGCTGATGAAAAAAGCAAATATGTGTCTTACATTGTCATAGATGGGGTGGTGCTTTGGCTCGTGGTAGATGAACCTGCGTGGGGAAGTATAAGATGAGTTGGACATTGGGTGAGGAACATTTGCGAAGGTGAAATGTGCTTTCAATGTGGAAATGGAAGAGAACTTTAACATTAAGGGCCGGTTTGTTTTTTGGATTTTGAGAGGGGGGAAAATTGGTCAATGGGATTTTGGTTCCCATTGACCAAGATGCCCATGTTCTTTTTTCGGGTTTATGTGGGGTCCATGGAAATTTTATTTTCCCTGGATTTCACTTATCCAAGTAATTGATAACAATTTCCTCAATGGATAAGTAATTTTTCCACTTGAATTGGGATCTATTCCTCAATGAGCGTGCCTCACATTGACCTCATAGCCACATCTCATCCTCTATTAGGAACATCTCCCCATGAATAATAAATATAAGCATGGGAATGTTCTCGATGTGTGGCCAGGACATGCTGTGAGGTTGGTGTGAGGCATGCTGTGTGTGGAGCAGATCCGAATTCTTCCCACTTGGGGGGAAAATTACCAACACTTGGATGGAATAAAATTTACCCCTTTTAATAATAACATTTTAAGACAAACAATCATTGTGTTATTTACCTGAGAAATAAAAGAACTTTGATAAATGCACTCACCTGAGTAAGTAACTTCCCAAAAAACAAATGGAACCTAAGATTCTTGACAACGATGCATGTAACTGATGAAATTTTGGTTGATGATACAACCCCGTTAGACAGACAAAAAGGTAGATTCAATTGGGCATAATCTTTGGAAGCTTTTGAAATGGCTGAGAATAGTGCTATATTAGCAAAAAAGGAAAAAAATTGCTTCATTGATTCTTCTTGGATTATGATTTAAGTATGCAATTCCTATTCGTTGTTTTTATAATTGATGCTGTTTTCTTTTTCTTACTTTTCCTACCATTGGACAGTTAGAATTTATTAAAAAAAATGATTGGGACTGCTTAAGAATAGATTTTAATAGATATAAATCATGCTATTGCAAATATTTTGGATCGATTTGTTATTGGCATACTGCCAAAGGCGTGGTATGTATTTGAAAATTTGAAGAATAATGAAGTGTAAAATGGATATTTCAATATTTCATGAATGTTTAACTAGAATGTCAATTGTCTGAGAACTTAAGAATACTTTAAGAGATTTCACAAATTAGGAAGTTTTAATTATTTCCTAAATTTAGGAGTAATTTAAGACATTGGTAAAATCTATGATGGTACCAAATGAGCTGACTAATCAAAGCAGCTCCATGAATTTTCCTAAAGTTTTCTGCTATCATGTTAGTCAAACCCTAAGAAATTTCTCATTTGTTTAATAAACATTTTGTATTATATTTATCTTGAAAAACATTTATTTAGTGTTATTTGACAGATAGGTATCACTAGGTTTGCACATAAGCTGAATAATAATAAGGGAAACAATATGGTGTTTCCCCCAATGTGTGGCTCTCACACAAATAGATAAAACATTTATTTAATAAATAATCTTACCAAATAGCTTTTCGGAATTAACACATATGTGATGATGAACTGCCACCATTTCTATAAAAAAATGACCACGGAACCAAACACAGACAAACCCAACAAATATTTAACTAATTGATCTAAAATCCAAACTGGTGGATAGAACTGCCAATCTCCCTGTCGAGAAGCCAAATTTAGCAGCAACACGAGTTGTTTCATTACCCCCACATCTTAAGACAAAAAGAAACTTTATATGTAAACCATCAAAGGAGTGAAACAAGTCTTGGACCAAAAACAATGAATCTATAAACCACCCGAAAACATTTTCTGCAGGACCAGAGATCAGTTGCAACCAAAACATCTACTTCTCAAGATGAGCTTGAAAACCCCACTTCCTTTTGCCAACAAGATGCCTTCCATCGCTGCTATTACTTAAGATGACAACGCCAACACTACATTAATATGGTGGAAAGATGGATTCTGTATAGGGCTGTATTAATACCGATCGGATTTAGTAAAATATAAATCTGATTCGATTATTGAAAATTTGCATCTGAATCCAATCTGATTATTAATTTGATATAGATTTTGAATTCAATTCAATTATATAAGCAAACCATTTCATTGCGAAATAATCACATCAGACGTTAGATAAGCCTGGGGAGTTTAGGATATCATTGACAAACCCAATTATGGCTATACATTTAATGATTTAAACATCAAAATCTCACATAAATCATGTGTATAATTTTTTATTCTTTTTTGGTATGATCGCATAATCAAGGGTGGTTTGATTCTGCACCTCCTATTTAGAATCTTTGACCCAAACAAAAACCTCCTTATAGTTAAAAAAAAAAGTACAAATACCTCACATTAGCTTTTCAATATCAGGGCTCTTGAAGGCAAACGGATTTTCTATCCACTCTCTACCTGCTGTGAATCGCAACCACACATCTCTATTATGAATTGAGAGATGTGTAGCTGCAATTCACGGCCGATAGAGGGTGCCTGGGAAAAGTATGTAGGAAATCTGGGTTCTGTTGAAGGTACCATAATACCTTTATTATTGTACAATTTAAAATTCTTACCTTACCCTCCATTACTTTATTTTGCTTGACAGCTTTCACACCTCAGCAATCTTCTTTTTGGGGCATTTTAGTAAATGTAGTTTGTTAGGATAAATATGGTATTTTAAAAAATAATGCATTACATCATCATTTTCTGTCTGAAAATCTAACAAAAAAGGAAGTATTTGCAGCATCTTTTACAACTATAGAATTGTGAGAAAACTCAGGAGAGGTTTTCATAAGTTCTAAAGATGGCTTCAGTTTTAGACTTCCACAAGGACCAAAGAAACAAAGATTATTTTCCTCAAATTTTAATTATCTTCTCTACTACTTTTGCTCTCATGGAACCCCTAGTGGGTTTGGACTGACTCGATCTACAGTTGACCAGACTTGACTCTGCTAGCTCACAGGTTAAAGAAAACATGATTTACATCCTCTTCCTCCTCACCTAACTCAGCCAATCCAGTAGGCCGATTTAACTGATAACTTACTATTTGGGCTTGGGCCCAAATATATTGTTCCTCTCTAAGTTGATGAGACAATGGTGTAGCCTTAAATTTCCTGGGCCACTTGGGTGGGAACAAGTTGTTCAATATCCTGAAACTTTCACTCCATTAGAGGACTGTTAATAAAATTTACAACTTTTATGTTATTATTTGCTGCTATCTACCCTTGATATTGGTTTCTCTCACTAAATCCTCCTTTATTGATAACAAGTTGTTCAATTCCTTTTCTGTTTGATCTCAAAAGAAATTGAAGTCTTTAAATATTCTCTTATTCATGAATACCAAATTGGAACGATACAGAGAAGACCGCAAAGATTACACACATGATCAAGAAATGGTCCAGTTAAGAGTTTTTAACCCAATTTATCTAAATTAACTTGATCATTGTACTTTTTCCTTCTTATCCCTAAGCCACCCAATTCCATTGGTTTGCAAACCAAGTTCTACTTCACCAATGGGATCTACTTGCCGGGTTCAGCTTATTAGTTTTGCACAATTTCTGGTTAAATTATGGGCAATTAAATCATTTCTTACTATTCCACCTAACTCCTTTTCAGTATGCCCTTCTAGCCCCTTCAATTTGAAACAGATCCATACGGGTGTTGTAAATAGGGGTGTCAATTGGACTGGATTTGGTCCAATCTGATCTGGTCCAAATGTGAGTTCATTATAAATGAACTAGGTCCAATCCAATCCTATGAATATTTTGGACCTTTTTGGATTGGTCCAATTCAATGTCTGGACCATCTAATCTATTCAAATTTGTTTTAATTTAGATTAATTCTAATCCAAACCTGGTCCATTGACACCTATATTCTTATTTTCTATCAATGGACCATATATTGATTCAATTCAACCCAACCCAATATAAATTCATTATCGATGGACCAGGTCCAATCCAATCTAATAAATACTTTGGACTGGTCCAATTCAATGTCTTATTGGTCTGTCCAATCCGTCCAAATTGATTTTGGTTTGGATGAGATCAAATCCAAAACCGATCCATTGACATTCTTAATTGTAAATGACCCTTTTTATGCATGTGATGAAATCACATCAGTCTTCTTTTTTTTTCTCATTTATGACCCTATTTAAGTATTTATCACTGTCCAGGCATATGCACTTCTGCCACTGAACATACTGTTTATTTTTTGATTGCTCAATACTATGCTAAATGCAACACATTGATCTTATAATTCGGAAAAGTACGGACAGGCCCACCACAGAATTCTGATGTTATTGATGGCAGACATTTCCATTGCAGACCTACAACATTTCAAAATGTCAATTACTCACATTCTATATACCAATGCCCGCCTGTGAATTGGCATCAATTTCAAGCTGGCACCTACCCCAACTGTAGGTTGGGCCTATGAATCTGATGCTGGGCTGAACCGTCATTCTCCCTTTATCATTTTGTCTGTTGATTTTGTGAAACGGGTCCCATGCATTTATATGATTGACATCCTTCACACAGAAAGTTGTATACACCTAATTGGACCAAGGGCTTCATCTAAATCACATGGTACATGAATTAATCTCATGACTTATGTTCTCTACGTGTATGTGGTATCAGGCCCAAGTTTTTATGTGCAAGCCTGGCCTAGGCTGCACTAAGCCTATAAAATTCTAAATTGGGCTTGGGCCCAACACTTCAAGCCTGGCCTGGCACACAATATAATATAATATAATATCTCTTAAATATACAATAGTTTATATTATATTTATCATATTATGCATCATATAAATAAATTATATATTTTACATGTTATATATATATAACCGATATCTTTTATTTTATAGTAAATATTTATTATTTTATATAAAATATAAAACCTTTTAAAGCATAAATATTCATGAGTTGACACATATCAATACATATGAATCAAAACATGTGCTGAGTCAACTCAAGTATGAGAGTTATCCTCTTAGGCAAGAGATTTTATAGATGAAGGCATGGCCTTCCATGTTCTATATTGCTCAAGAATGGGAATGAAGACCTTGCTTTGACAAATGAGCTAAGCTAAACCAAGTTTAGGAATTAGATGAGGCCCATTCTTTTATTTTTTTGTGGAATAGGCCCAAAACCTACTTAACTAGTTTGGGCTTGTAAAATGTTTTCTGAATGTATTATTATTATTATTATTATTATTATTATTATTATTATTATTATTATTTAAATTAAAAATTTTCTAATAATTAATCTTTTCATTAGGCCCGGAAAACCCATAAGTCTGGCTTGGGCCCTTTTCTCATGGGTGCTCAACCCGGCCCAAGATCACCCCTATGGGAATAAGTAGCCTTACAATATAACTGTATATGCAGGATACATGGAAATATCTTATTCTCTAATCCAGATCTATTCAATAAAAACCTATACTATATTCTAAAATGCAGTTGTCCACATCAGTTAAAAAAACTAAATATGATATCTTTTTAATCTCACCCACAACCAATTCAGTTAAAAAACTAAGATGGGCATTTCTTTTAACACCAAACTGTGCATCGCATTGGTCTCTTCTAGTATAAAACCAAAGAACACTATGTGTGGCTTCAAATGAATGCATTGGATAGTGTGGCATGGATCATAACCAAGCGATCCACACCGAAAATGAGTGGAAATTGGGACACAAAACCGTTCTCATAAACACTTGAATCGATAGTCAGAACTCCCCTGAACGTCTTTACCGGTTTACCCCGTCACTCACCTAGCACTACAATGTCTTTCAAAGTTTGAGGAGTTTCATCATTCTCAGCTTCAGTCAGTGCAAGGCCCATTTGAATACCATTCGAACAGTCTTTACAGCCTTTCATTGGGAAATGTGAATAACTCTGTACCTATCTACTTTATTTCATGGGGAGATATTCCCAATGCAAGGCCATAAAGGCTGTTTGAACCGACCTTGCACTGACTGAAGTCGAGTTCTCTGCAATTACTCTCGTTTTGTCATTGAAACCTCTAAAATGGCATCAACAGTCTTGGCTCATGACGAGCTGAGGGGCGCCAGTGAAAAAACCAATAACCAATAAGACATATTGAATTGGTCCAATCCAGACTTAATGGTCCAAAGTATTTATTTGGACCGGATTGAACCTGGTCTATATGTAATGGATTTATATTGGATTAGGTTAGATTGAATCAATACCTATTCCATTGATAGAAGATAAGGTAAAAGTTGGAATGGACCCTGTTTGGATTTGAACAAATCTAAATTAAAATCAATTTGAACAAATTGAACAGTCCAAACATTGAATTGGACTGGTACAAAATAGTCTAAAGTATTCATCGGATTGAATTGGGTCTACTCCAATTGTAATGGACTCAATTGGACCGGGTTGGATTGGACCAAACCCGATCCAATTGACACCCCTAGGCACACCCAATTCTGGGTTGTGAAAATGAAGCCCCAATTGTGGTAGGGATTCTTTTCAGAAAGAACGTTCATCCCAGGTGCCAAAAATACTAAAACGATAATTACATATCAGAAACATGGATCTAAAATCTAAATATTTATTCATTTCCCTTGTGCTAAAATCGAAGTAAGCATTCATCTCTTTCCTTTTTTTTTTTTTTTGAACAATTTAAAAGCCAAGCTTAACATGTGGAAAGCTTCTGTCTTATCCATGGCTGGCAAACAAACCCTTATTCAATTTGTTCTTCAAGTGGCTCTACTTCATTATATAAATGTGATTAAATTTCCAAAAAACGACTATAAATGAAATGGAATGGTAAAGATCAAAAGAAACTTCTGGTGAAATACATAAATATGATTAAAGCCCTACAAGATGGTTCTTTAGTTCCCTAGAAGTACCAAATCTGGATAGATAGAATCTTTATTGTCAAAAGTTTATTTTGGATTCTGTGACTAGAGATGAAATTAAGGCTGCCCATGTTTTTGTCCAGAAGACTAAGGTGATGTTTGGAACTGTCAGCATGCTGTTGTTGCCACATAGGCATTTTTTCAATGCCATGTCAACATGTTGTTACTAAAAACAGTAGTAAAAATGGACAAACACTGAAAAGGGCCTTTTCTCATACCACATCTTTCCTAATTTTTAAGGCTGGTATGAGAAAACGTATTTCGAAAAAACAACTAACCAAACAGCAGACGTTTTCCTGAAAAACAAATTTCTGATATGGTGCTGATGTGGCATCATTTTCTGAAAAAACAGCATTATCCACGAGACTGAGACCACATGCCGGCTTGTTGAATGTCAGCATTTTACAATCAACTCTTTAGTACGCAGTGCCTATAGAACCGACCACCCAACCGATATCTTATTGAGCCCTCTGACGTCGGATCACATTCCTGATGCCGATAGCCACCAGTTTCCAATTTTATCACACACCAATCTGATTGTTAGGGTTGGATTCGAGCCAAGCCAAGCCGAGCGAAATAGTATTCAAACTCGGCTTGCCAAGTAGTACGAGGCTCAAGTTCGAGTTCGATTTGAGAAAAATGTTTTATAAATATATATATATATATATATATATATATATATATATATATATATATATATATATATATATATATAAGATTTTTATTTGAGATTTAAAAAATTAAGAATTATAATAATTAGTTATTATTATATATATAAATAAAAAATATTATATATATAATATTTTTATTATATACAATTTATTATTATTATTATTATTATTATTATTATTATGTAGCTATTCAAGCTCGGCTCGTGAGGCTCACGAGCCAAACTTTATTAGGCTCGAGCTCGACTCGATTAATAAACGAGCCTATAAGTTGGGC
Organism: Nelumbo lutea; assembly: GCF_056320005.1. Classification (NCBI taxonomy): domain Eukaryota; kingdom Viridiplantae; phylum Streptophyta; class Magnoliopsida; order Proteales; family Nelumbonaceae; genus Nelumbo; species Nelumbo lutea. Next base: position 30,693,531 of record NC_142691.1, read on the forward strand.
TCAAGCTCAGCTCAAAGCTCGGTTGAAACCGAGCCGATCCAAACTTTTCATGAGCTGACCTCAAATAGCTTGTGAAGTGCTTGGATAGTGGCCACCCCTAGTGATTGTGCCAACATTTAACCCCTTTGTTTAATTATTTTGTGCTATTATTTAGATGCCAATGTTTTATTGGTAGGTCTTATTCTAGAGCCACGAAACCGATGGTCCAGTATCATTGCCACCGTTTTTTTTTTTTTTTTTTTTTTTTTTTGTGAGAGCTCCTCCATTAGGCTCCGTTCGATGTTGGGATACAATGTTTTGGGATGAGAAAAGAGTGAGACACGGGATCCCACTAAAATTAAGGGCGGAGCTAGGGCGACTCAAAGGAGCCATGGCCCCCCTATGGTCCCAAAATCCGCACATTTAATACATTTTTCTATGTAATTTTCCTCCCTCACATCACTTCTCACCCAATGGTTGCCCCCCCCCCCCCCATAAAAAATTTCTGGTTCCGCCCCTGACTAAAATAGTGTGACCCTGTTAAGAAAGGAAAAAGGTGAGATGCATTTAAGAAAAGTTATCGGGCTTTGTTAAACTAGGAACTCGAGAATCTCTTCTCCTTTCATCCCAACATACCAACAGTCATTTCTGATGGCTTCTCCTGTGATCTCGAGCAAAGGTAGACTAGATCTGTAATCCTCTTGCAATGGCAAGCCATTTCACTATTTTTTTTTTTTTTTGTTTTATTATTTGATGCATAAGAAGATTTCCCCCATTGTTGTGGCAGTATCTACAATGACAGAACCTCCTATCATCTTCTTCACTAGTTTTGGCAAGGAGAAACTCCATTCTCCTTGTGAAGCCGAGACTTGCCTTTTTTTTTTCTTTTTCTTGTGTTCTTATTCTAACCTAACGATGAAAATCCTCATTTCGTTGCATTATTCTCTCCAAATCTTGAATGTATTTGTTTATTTGAGTTCATTTACCATTGGAACCAATGTTTTCAACTCGTCATTGACCCAGCCAGTCGAACCGTTTGAACCATCACTTGGCTAGAATTCTGGGTCTGGTTCAGTCAAGACCTATCAAATGGTCAAAAACCGTTGATTCGTTCAACCTGGTGACCAGGTCATGGGTTGCACACTGAATACATGCAAATTTTTGGAAGCCATAACTTTGCAGTCCGATGTTCGATTAGGGTGATTTTTTGTTTATTTTGGGTAACTTTTCAAGATCTATATGTCCCAAGTTTTCGTACCCCGCTATTTTCACGAAACAAACCTTTTTTTTACTCAAATTGCAATTTTTAATATTTTTTATAAATAAAATTTTAAAAACATATATTAAATATAAAATAATGCATATAACATATCTAAAGCATATTTATACACTATTTATTATAAATAATGTATTTGCAAAGAAACTAGATCAAAATGAATTTTCCTGTAGTGTATTCAGTTTCTGATTCAAAATATCAACCAGTTATGAGTATCATGTATAGAAGTTTTCTCAGAAACACATAAGTTAAAAAGGTGAATCTTGATAGCAAGAGGCTTCCCACCTTTCTAGTTTGCTAATTACATGTAAAGTTGGATTGGCGCATATAACGAGGGGCTCAGTCTAATTGAAACCTTAACCCCAAACCAAAGCTTAGCTCAAGCTCAGTTGAGATTTAGTTCAACTCTAATGATTTTCCCACAAAACAAAAATGAGAAAAGTACTTTTTCGACTATTTTCCTTTGCATAACCAAACTAGAAAGAGTTATTCGAACAGGCTTTGCTGACTGAAGCTGAACTCTTCTTTATTAGATAAAAACAGAAAGAAAGAAAGAAAGAAACATGAATACGCCAGGACCACCTGATGCTCTCATTCGCACATCCAACTGAATTTGGTGATAGCAACCCCCACCTCAAGATGTCGGATCCATAACGTTGATTTCTGGGAATTGACAGCAATGGTTTTCAAACAATGTTGATATGGACAGCAATATTTTATTTTTTTTGGTCCGTTTCACCCCTCAATCATTTGTTGGTAAATACTGTTGATTTGATCAACAATTTGATGATCGGTTCAGTTGAACCATTGATTCATTCAAGTCCCTCAGTGGGTTGCAGGTTAGATATTAATTTTATAATTTTATTTAATATAATAAATATAATATTAGAGATGTATCTAACTTTTCTTACATTTTTTAAATATAATATTAAAATTGCAAATTCATATTTGAGTGAAAGCTTCACCATGTGGCCAAATTGCAAATCATGATCACTAATTTATAGTGAAAACAAACCTTGGGTTCTTCCATTAATTAGTCACAACTTTAGGTTTCCATCATAACTTCAAATCTTATATATATATACGAAAGGGATAGTCTCCCTTTTGGCCAAATGGCAGTAATTTAATTACTGTCATTATCAATTATAAATAACAGTAATTATGATTAATTACTATAATTTAATAATTATTGATTATTATAATAATTTAATTAGTGATTATAATTAATAATTACTGTTATTATAAATATTTTAATAAATAGATATTTATTTTAATTTTACTTTAAATTATAATTATAAATACTGTTAATAAATTTAGTAATTATTGTTATGTTAAAAAATAATTAAAAATGTTATTAAAAGTATTGTTATTGATTATTTAATAAAATATTATAATTATTGATAAATACTGTTAATTTAATTTAATTTTGGTAATTATTAATTTAACGAATATTGTTAATAAATCCTATTAATAAATTTAATAATTATTGTTATATAAAAAATAACTAAATAATATTATTAAAACTATCATTACAGGTTATTTAATAAAATATTATAATTACTTACTATTATTGATAAATGTTGTTAATAACGTTCTGACAACCGACAGTTTGACCACCATCCGATTCGAACGGATGGCCCATTCTAACAACAAAAATTACAAGCAAAAAATTACGGAACCGTTTTGGCCATTGGTTTTCGGGTAGACGGTTCAATCGTTCAATTCGAATAGATGGTCCATTCTAACAACAAAAATTATAGGCAAAAAATTGAGTGTGTGAGGTCCATTAAGTAGTATCATACGTGTTATGTCATTCGAGCGTGTGACTCATATGACCCAAAAACGGAACCGTTCTGGCCACTGGTTTTTGGATCAACGATTCGACCATTTGGTTTGAACGGATGGCCCGTTCTGACAACAAAAAATTACAAGAAAAAAATTATGGAACCGTTTTGGCCATCGGTTTTCAAGTCGACAATTCGATCATCCGATTCAAATGGACGACCCATTCAGACAACAAAAATTATAGGCAAAAAATAGTGTGTGAGGTCCATTAAGCAGTACCATATGTGTTATCTCATTTGATCGTGTGACTCATATAACCTAAAAACGGAACCATTCTGGCCACCGGTTTTTGGGTCGATAATTTGACTGTTCGATTCAAACGAATGGCCCATTTTGACAACAAAAATAAAAAAAAATAAAAAAAAAACAACCAAAAACCATTGAAGGGGTCAACGGGTTGACGGTTCGACCGCCCAAGTCAATGGGTCATTGACCAATCGAGATTAGGATAAAATAGAACCAGTTGCCTAGATGGTTCCCAATTAAACAAATAAAAAATGAACAGCCCGTTCTGATAATAAAAATTACAAGCAAAAAATTGAGTGTGTGAGGTCCATTAAGCAATACCATACGTGTTATGTCATTTGAGCGTGTGACTCATACAATCTGAAAATGGAACCGTTCTGGCCACCGGTTTTTGGGTCGATGGTTCGACTGTTGGATTCGAACGGATGGCTCGTTCTGACAACAAAAATAAAAAAAAAACAACCAAAAACCATTGCACGGGTCAACGATTCGATGGCCCGGGTTAATGGGTCATTGACCGATTCAACGATTTTTGGGCAAGGACTGAGATTAGGATAAAACGGAACCGGTTGCCAGGATGGTTCCCAATTAAAAAAATAAAAAAAATAGCGAAAAACCATTGAATGGGTCAACGGGTCGATGGTTCGACCACTCAGGTCAATGGGTCATTGATAGATTCAACAGTTTTTTGTCAATGACCGAGATTGGAGTAAAACAGAACCGGTTCCTGGATGGTTCCCAAGATGAAATGTCCATCTGTTCGGGTCAACGATGGTTCGAAAACCATGTCTTTTATGCTTTTGGATTGTCATTATTCAAAGGTTTCTTCTACTGCGGGCTTTATTTGAGTGTGTGTGGTATATTCCTTTTTTTATTTTTTGCTTTTGTTTTTTTTTTAGTTTTTATTTTTTTTGTGTTTGGTCTTCTTCTTTAAGATCCTCCAAAACGTTTTATGGTTTACCACTATTTTATTTCTTCCCTTTTGTTTTTTCTTTGGGTTTTCTTGTGCAATTTTTTTTTTTCTTACAAGACGATCTGCTTTGTCTCTTTCTTTGGTTGCATGTATGTTTAGCTCCATCTCAAAGTGGAACTTTAGACTCGATTTTTTTGTTTTTTTCCTTGGTTTTTCTAGTTTGATGGACTTATTGCCATTTTTTTTATGTGTTTAAGGTCACTTTGGATTTATCTTTCAAGTTTTGGAATCCCTTGAAATGTCCACCCTTCCCATGACTACGACTACAAAGTTATTTGATCTAATAATTGACACCTAGGAAAAATGACCCGGAAACAAAACCGTTCTGGCCACCGGTTCCAGGTCAACGGTTTGACCGTCCAGTTCGAACGGATGGCCCATTCTGACAACAAAAATAAAAAAAATAAAAAATAATAATTAAAAATAAAGAACGACCAAAAACCGTTGAATGGGTCGACGGGTCGGCGGTTAAACTACCAGGGTCAATGGGTCATTGATTGATCAAACGATTTTTGGCAAGGGACCAGGTTTGGGGTAAAACGGAACCAGTTGCCTGGATGGTTCTCGGGCTGAATGGTCCTACCGTCCGGGTCAACTAGGAGTTCTTGGTGTGAAACAAAGGACAACTATGAAGTAGAACTTAGAAGTATCACTATATGATCGTGTTCTTTTATATGAGATACTTTGCTGAAGCAATATTTAAAAAACAAGCACATGATGATCTCTTTTAAGTCTTTATATGAGTTTCAAGACTTAAGTACTTATAATTGCAAGTTTTTTATTAAGAAATCATTGTCTTTTTTAATGTAGCAAATAGCAATGTTACAATTCCATTCCAGCCCCTACGAAGCAGGGCCCCTCCGCTAGTTCTTATTTATTATAAATGGGTTCAATTATGATATCGAAAAGAGAGAATACTAAAAAATACCATAACCAATCAACCAGTATCGGTTGAATTGTCAATGGGCATGAACCCAAATCCTAATTGGCTTTGGCATGGATCAGGCTCAACCTGACCTTGAACTCAACCCATCTAGAGGTGTATATTTTGGGGGTCAGCCCAGCTGCATAGCCCATGGCCTGAGTCCATGTGGGCCTGTGCCATGCCGTTGGCTGTACTAGTTCATGGGCCAAGCCTTGGGTTAGGTCGGGTCATAGATCGAGCCAAATCATGTTTTTTTCTTAATTTTTGATAAAATAATGAAAATTTTAACATTATTTAAAAATATATATACAAAAAATTTAAAAAGATCTTAAAATTTTATTTTATATGAATTTTGATGTATACAATTGTTTATATATGCAATAATAAAATGAAATAATCTAATAAAATTGAAAATAAAAGTATATATATATATATATTAATATATCATATAATTATTATATATGATATATATAATATAATATATATACATATTATATGTTATATACAAAATATATAAATATATATGGGTCGTGCCATGGGCTGGGCCAGGTTGGGCTGCAGGTTGTGCCATGGGTGGCACGACCTACTCGGTCATGCCATGCCATGCTGGCCCATGGACCTGAAATCCCAGGCCCGACACAGCCCATACGATCGTGCTATGCCTGGCATGACCAACAACCCATCGTGCTGAGCCATGGGCGGCACGATTCGATTTATACCTCTAAACCCATATCAGTAGTGGAAGATATTTCTAACTAATTTGTTCCATTAATGATAGGCCCATGGGACATGGGCTAACTTAGGGGTGTTCATTCCATCAGTACGGTTCGATTTTAATTCAGTTAGTTAAAAAATATATATTTTTTTGGCATGACCAACAACCCATCGTGCTGAGCCATGGGCGGCACGATTCGATTTATACCTCTAAACCCATATCAGTAGTGGAAGATATTTCTAACTAATTTGTTCCATTAATGATAGGCCCATGGGACATGGGCTAACTTAGGGGTGTTCATTCCATCAGTACGGTTCGATTTTAATTCAGTTAGTTAAAAAATATATATTTTTTATATTTATATTAATAATTACATATTATTAAATTATATTAATGTTAATATTAATACTAATATTTATAATTAAAATATAAATACATGTATTTATTTTGATTAATGGTTTCCGATTCAGTAAAAATTTATTCTCAAACCAAACCAAAAACTGATATTTCTAAATTCATAAAACCGAACCAAATAAAAAATTGAAAGCAACCAAACCGAATTGACTTATCTTGCACCCATTAACTTATCTAGTTTTGGTTAATTACGGACTCATTTTGATTTCTTTATTCATTTACATATTGAAGATAACTAGGGCTGCACTTAGGCCGGGCAAGGAGGAGAATTTGTAAAAATTTGAATGAACCGGCGGCCCACTGTAAATTCTGCAACTTGAGTACACAATGATGAGAAGTAAAAAGAAGGTAACCCATTATGAAATTTGGACATTTCAACTGGAATTCTTATAACAAAGTAATTGATGTAGCGCGATCCAGTCATTCCTAATTGGCACTCACGTGGCTCCTGGAAGATACATGAGATGAAGAAGAAGAAGAATTCCCGGGGGCTTGTCCGGCGGGAATACTCCGATGCTTAAGTTAGTACTCTGTAGGAGAAGCAAGGAGAAGACGAAAGCTAAGAGTACAGATAGCGCATTCTCACTATACTCGAGAGATTAGAAGTCTCAAGAAGAAGTTTCTCTTCTGCCCCAAGGACTTTTTAATGGGGCATTCATGTCAAGTCGGGCATAACCGCCACTGGGCTCCTGCCACAGCTGTTACCTGCTAGGGCTACGCAGGTGGCCGTTGTGGCATACTTCTCGCCTGAGTGAGTGACACGTCTCCAAGGTGGAAGGCACGCCTTTGCCTGCTGAGAGACGTGGACGCAGACTATCAAAAGGATAGGGACTGCGCCGTCAATAAGGGACGTGGCACAGTCCAATCGGTACGGCCTGTCAGATAGAAGCTTCCTGAGGAGCGCTCATGCGGCTCATTCGCGAGCTACTTTGTAGCGAGCTCGGAACACTTCAGGATTACCCTTAATAGAATTGGTCTTTGGGATGACTTGTCTGCTTGGGAGCTCGGGCGACCTAGTTCTGCTAGCTCGCGAGCTAAAGTTGCCTCAGAGTATCCCTTTAAAGGTGGCTCGAGGAACCCAGAGCTCACATTGTGGCGAGCTCCTCCTTTTGTGAGCTACAATGTAGCGAGCTACTTTATGGATCCATCACTTGGTAGCACTAGGCTGCAATGCTGAGCTGCCGCTCTTGCTGAATCAGTGTCCACGTGTCACCATTTCATAGGTCAGGTCAAATTGTCCTTCATCAATTGCCCCCCACTCCTTGAGCTGAGAGCATTGCCTTAGCGCGAGGAGTTCATGGACTGAAATTCAAACTTGATTGACTACTCACGTTAAATGCATTCGCGGGAATCAAGAGATTTTTTGACTTCCCTGACTTTTTGAATTTCGAAAACGTACTGAAGTGGCTCTTAACTCCAAACGTCGTGCAGCCGTCATTACCTTAATCGTGGAAGACGTGACACCAATCACCTTCAGTTTTCATAAGACATGCAGTTAGTGCGCCTGCGAGCCGTTGGATCTGCTTTGATCTAGGCCGTCGATTTGGAGGGGTGGAGACTATAAATAGGAGGGCCCTCTGGGCCTCATTTTCTCTCACGCCATCTTGCTGTCTTCGGATTCTGAGGTTGCGCATTCATCTAGTCTTCCCGAGCTCCTCAGTTTACATCGTTTTGTCTCTTCTAGTGAGTCCAAAGCGCTGTCAACCATGTCAGGGTACCCATACCGCACCTACCACCGGGGTGATAACCAGGATGACAACGCTCCCTCGAGCTCGGGGGAGCCTAGGAGCAGGTCCCGGAGGCTCGGGAGGCCTCCAGTGATGTAGTATCTACTTCTCGGGGGAGGGAGCCTGACACTTTTGGCCCTTCCTCCATGACAGTGGAGAGACTCAGGTCTCTAATTCGCTACTTTCGCCTCCCTGGGGACCGGGCCTACAGCTTCCCTACTGGCAACTTCCCTTGGGAGCATGGTCCCAATGACATAGTAATCTTCTAGGAATAGCTCGAGGCTGGCCTGCGTCTCCCCTTGCACCCCTTGATAGTGGAGGTGCTAAATCATTTTAATGTCACCATCGATCAGCTTCACCCCAACGCCATTCGGAAAATGGTTGGGACTATATCTTTGTGTCATGAGTATTGTCTTCCCTTGAACCTTGACATTTTTGCCTCTATTCTTTGTATAAAAAATGCTGCTCCTGGGATTCCACCAGAGAGGCGCTTTTACTACCTCTCTCCCCGCCACGGCTATAAGCTCTTGTACGAGCTACCGAATAAGATTCCCGCCTGGAAGCGGGATTACTTTGTGGTCTGTAACCCCGAGGGGTGGCCCTTCCCAACTTCTTGGAGGGGTGCCATCCAGGACCCCAGGGCCGAGCTGGAGCCCGAAACTCAGAAAATGATGTTGTCTTGGGCATCAGTAGGCTTCCTCTGTTCGGACTACTTGGCCGAGGAGAAGCTCATGTAGGCTGGCCTGAGCCCGGGTAGGTTGTCCTTTTAGGTCGCATGGTTTTTGTCACGACATTGTGTTCACATGCATATATATATTTCATTCTTATCGGACTAACACTGATTTCTTTTTAGCAGTCATCATGTCTGGTATCGACTCGCGCCGCCTTCTCTCAAGCAACCAGAGGTGCCAATTGAAGAGGTCGCGCCCTGATCGGACTCCCCCCTTGGGGGGTACTGAGTTCGGATCTGCCGAGCCAGTTTTATCCTCCCCTCCGCCTAAGGTCCCGGCTCCTCCATCCGAGGGAACTAGTGGGGCTAGTCTCGGAGGGGACGAGCTCCCTCAGCAGGGGGCGACTCCCTGTAACCCCCTCCAGCCACGCCCTTACCCTCCGTTCCCAGTGAGGAACTGGGAAGGGGTGAACGACTACCTCGTGGCTCGCTGGAGGAGCCAGAAGGCGATTAGTAACGACGAGGTCGCTCACTGGGGGGATATGGAGCCCGGGGACCTCGCCTCGTTTGCCTCTGCCCACTGCATGGTGGTAAGTGATTCCTTCCCTTTTTCTTTTCTCATTTCGCTTCCTTTCACTGTCCTCTGATCTTCTCTTCTGTTGGCAGGTGAATTCCACCATCCATGCCATGTCTCTCCAGACGCGCATCCACTACGGCGACACCCACGGCCAGCGGACTACTAATAAGAAGCTCCAGGGTGAGCTCGACCGGATCCGGGGCGAGCTCCAGGGTGAGCTCGACCGGATCCGGGGCGAGCTCCACCACACTCGCAAGGGGAGTGAGTCTCAAGACATGCTCGTCCGCGAACAGAAGGCTCAAATTGCTCGGCTTTCTGAAGAGAGCGCCCATTACAGGGAGGAGTCGTCGAGGGTGGTGGTGGAAAGGGAGCTCCTCTGATAGTAGGTGCGGGACTTGGAGTCCACTCTTCTAAATCGGACTCGAAACTTTGACCAGATGGTGGAGGCTGAACGAGAGAAAGCGGTATGGGATTTTAGAGACTCCCAGGAATACCACGACCTCCAGGTGGAATATGGCTCGAGTTCGTACCGCTCTGGGTTTAAGCTCTTTCGGTGGCTGGTTCGGAAAAAGTTCTCTGGGCTCAACCTCGACGGCATCACTATGAAGGGCCTGTCTCCTGAGACGGCGGATCAAGCGGAGGAAGAGGAGCCTGACTCCCCAGAGGATGAGGATGAGGAGGCGGATCCCAGAGGCGGTGTTTCTCTGGACTTCTGGTGGCTTACGGGTGCCATAAACCCGGTCTTTCAAAGGTCTTTGGTTGGGTGGTTGTGCCCTGTGATAGTCAAACTTTTCCGAGCTGTTTAGCTCGGTTATTGCATTGTCATTTTTCTTTTTTTATTTTTCTTTTTTGAAATGGTAATGAAAGTTCTCCCTTTTTCTTCCAAGTATGATGCACTTTCTTTATCTATGCTAAGGCGATCTCAACTCCCAAGCTAATAGAGCTACATACCCGAAGTAACGCGATCCGGTCACTCCTAACTGGCACTCACGTGGCTCCTAGAAGATCCCTTGAAAGGTAGCTCAGGGAACCCGGAGCTCGCATTGTGGCGAGCTCCTCCTTTTGTGAGCTACAATGTAGCGAGCTGCTTTATGGCCCCGTCACTTGGTAGCACTAGGCTGCAATGCTGAGCTGTCACTCATGCTGAGTCAATGTCCACGTGTCACCATTTTATAAATCGGGGTCAAATTGTCCTCCATCAGTAATCAAATTTGTGATGGTTATGATAGTTGATCTGAAATCTAGGGTTGATTAATATATTTATAACAATCTAGGGTTGTATGAGATCTAATCCCAATTCCCAAGACTAGAGTTAATTATTGTATTCGTGTTATTAGTTGGATATGATTATAATTCAATCCTATATAATTGTAATAAATAATTCAAAAAAATAACTTGGAATTAGGGCTATAAAAAGGATCGGATCAAACCAAATTGAATCTGATTATATATGTCCATTAAATTTATTTATATCAGATCAGATGAAGGGTAGATCCTTATTTGATTCAATTATAAGCAGATTGAAATCAGATCACTTAGGCCTTATTCATTTTTCGGAAACTAGGGATTGGTAAGTTAGTTGGTCCTATAGAAAAGAAATAAATATACATCTATTTTCTGATATTAGTGGGTCGTGTGAAAAATAACGATTCTCGAGTAGCTCGTTTACTTAAGAAAATAATATTCTCCTCAAATTTGGGTAAATTATTTATCCAATAACAAAAATCATTAATACATGATAGGACAATATTGTCTTTTTTAATAATGTCACCATTTTTTATAAATCGGTCATTGTACACCTTTACTTGGGAATAAAATAATAATGTAAATGCTCTTATTTAATAAATGTTTCCTAAATAAAACTTATCCAAATAAAGTAGCAACGCAAATGAGATTGAATTCAAATTTGAACAATATACCATTTATAGCCCTACTAGAAATGAAATCATTTCTTTTTAAAGTAGCAACGCATTTGTAAGTTGAATATAGAACCCAAGTGAAATTATTTCATTACCTATGGTTTTCAAACCCCACAATAGATCTTGGTTGGTGGACAACCCATTACTTGTATACAGACAAAATTGAATATAAGAAAAGAAAAAAAAAAAAAGCAATGCTGGAGTTAATGCCAAAGCTGTCATGGCTGTTTAAAATATTAAATGGTAAGAGAAGTAGAGAAGAAAACATAAACAGAGATATTTTGAGAATAAGAATTTTGTGGCTTCAGACTGTAGACACAATGATCCCTCATTGCCACACACACGTGAGATGATGAGGACCATCATGGTTACAAAATCATCCTTCTTAAGCACCTGTTTGGTTTGATAGAAAAAAACAAATAAAGATTTTGTCTCATACTACAAAGGGTTCAATTATGATATGAAAAAGATATGATATCCGGAAAAACATTCGATCAATTAACTGGAATCATAAACGTGATAACGTATCAGGTGTATTGTTATTTATCAAAATTCATGGATGAGTTTTGATTGGTCAAAATTCTTTTTATACTATATCTTTCCCGCATTCGGATAAGACCACTAGACGTGTCTGGTCTGGTCCCCAAAAGCTTAACATCAGATGGGTCCAAAGTTTTAGCATAATCAGATGTTCCTTGAAGAGCATTTGGAAACGCAGTTGGAGTGGTTAAATTCAAAGGTAAATTTAGGATGAGGTGAATCCACGCTGAACCGGCTGATTCGTTGGCATTGCAGCATTGAAATTTTTGAATATATAGGTCTGGTCAAGGTTTTAAAAACAGACCTGGAAATGGAATTTCTGTGGCCACCTATTTTCAGATCAGCAGTTTTACTGTCTGGATTGTACGGTTCAAACGGTTTAGGGCAAACACCCATTGCTCTTTTACATATGTGGTGTTGTTGGCAATGGCACTCGGCTGAGAAAGAAAGAAAGGAAAAAAAAAAGAAAAAAATGGAGAGAAAGAAAAGAAAAGAAGGAAGGAGGGAAGAAGAAGAGGAGGAGAAGCATATGACATTCATTGGCAATGGCGATGATAATGGGGACAGCGACGGCGGTGGCAACAGAAACCTAGTGTCGGATCTCTCTGATCTCAGATCTGAGATCCAAGAACTGAGACCTCAGATCTGATTTCTCTCTCTCTCTCTCTCTGGGATGATCTCATGATCTCAGATCTGAGATCATTCTCGGGTCAATGATTTTTTGACCAAATCAACGATTTTTTGGCACATGAACAGGTTAAGGGTGAAACGAAACTTGTTGCCTGGATAGTTTCCGAGCTGAATGGTCCGACCGTTCAGATCAACAATGGTTCAAAAACACTGGATTTGGTTGACTACAAGTGCATTAAATCTGTATATGGGTCAGATCAGGTTCGATACTCCTCTTTTAGTTGAGGCAGGTCTGTTCAGGTTGAAGTTGGATCGAGTTTGAGTCGGGCCAAATCCATACCAAACTCAATCCATTGATATCCCTAAGCAAATTCATATTTCTTTTTTTTTTTTTTTTTTTTGTTGATGTGGGCATGGGGCAGTTGCCTTTATCTTGAAAAGAAAATTCATACCTAATTGGCAAACACTCCCTTACTGAAAAATCTATAAAATAGGTTGTGAATTTCTTAATTGCATGTTACGTTGATTACCATACCCTAAATATTTTATTATATTATTTATTATTTTTCCATTAAAAAACAAGGCAATAAGCCATTCAATTCAGTTATTTCAGCTATTATCAAACAGTCCCTAACCATCGTCTAATTTTTTTGAAGTACTTTATCACTTGTCACTAGAGCTTTTTCTTTAATTTAAAGAAAAGAAGCTTCTTTTTTTTTTACTTTTTTTAAACCAGTTAGGACCCAAGCAATTGTTCCAACGCTCTAAATATATATAATTAGCTAGGAGATTAAAAAAGGAATAAAAAAAAAGTGGTTCATAGTTTTAAATGTAGGTGAACTTTTGGATTCACCCACTTATGGTGGAAGTTTTTGGGTTAAATATTATAAAAGTTTATAACATAAATTATTAAAGCGAAGTTTCTTTAGAAAATAAGGATCAAAATTTCATCACGCATCAGCAGATATATATTGTATTGGAGCCTTCTCTATACATGCCTACAAGGAGTATTTCAAATCAATGAGTAATTCAAAGGGTAGACCGACCTTTAAACAGCTTATATCGCCTGTATCGATATTTTGAACCTTGTTGAAAAATAATGATTTAATTGTCAATTGCAATCGATTTCTTAATTACTAACCCTGTACCTTGACAAGGTACAATGGACCTCCTCCTACCCTCTCTCGTTGATGAACCGTGTTAAGTTGGTTAGAGTCAATGTCTAAACCATTGTAACAATTAATAAGTACATCAAGTATTTTCATGAAGTGGACCTCCTCCTACCCTCTCTCATTGATGAACCGTCTTAAGTTGGTTAGAGTCATTGTCTATGTAACAATTAATAAGTACATCAATGATTACCTTGAACTGCATGACAAATCCATAAATATTAATGTAAAAGAGTTCAATTTTTTATTTTTTTATAAAAATAATGGGATTAATTCCATGGATGAAGGATGGAGGCAAAGCAGAGTGCATATGAGTCCCATTTACCATATCACAGAAACCCTACAATTCCGTGGCTCTAAATCTACACCTCGGAGCCCTGATTTTTATAAAACAAAAAATTCTGTGCATATGGCCTCTTGATACATGTTGTAAAGAAATTGGCTGAATGGGCCCTAGTATTTGTTTTATGTTTAAGCATTATCTTATTTATTTTATGTGTTCATGGGCCTGTTAAATTCTTTTTAATTTTTTTTTAGTTATTGCTTAGCTGGCCACCCACTTAAGGGTAGACATGTAATTAGTCTAATTAATTCAGATTAAAAAAAGGATTAGTGAAGGGAGAGAGGAATCCATCAAACTCTCTTCTTCTTCTCCATCTTCTTCTTCTATTCTACTGTAATATTCTTTTCTCTCTCTCTCTCTTTCCTGCTATAATCAGTATTTTTCTATGGGCCAGATTTGAATAACACATTTACATCTTGGTATCAGAGCAGTTTTTCTCCTTTTTAGTTTTCTTCTTTTTTCCCCATACACCCTTCAATTAGAAGAGTGTATGGAGAAATAAGTTCCTAATCAATCAAAGGACTGTTTGCCTAGTTGGTAGAGGGCATGAAGAGTTAGAATTTATCCAAAGATTTCCAAAAAGTGAAGTTGTTATTTTTCCGCCCAAAACCATAGCCCACTAGACAGTTTTCAAGTTACAGGTTAAGGAGAAGGATTGAGTGTGACGTTCAGGACTTGGGAGGTTTATTTTCATCCTCAAAAGTATGCGGTTGAGATTTGAAGAAGGTTGGGAAACTCTAGTGGGAGCGGCTACCTCTTCTCTCTTTCTCCCCGACAACCAAGTGTAGTGAAACCCTAGTACTTAAATCTCTTGGTACTGGACTGACCTTAGTTAAGTCTATAAAGACTAAAAAACTAATTTTCTTTTTCATTTGATTAATGGAGCAATCTGGAAGTGAAATGAAGTAGATGTTGATATCCGAGATTGGTCTGACATATTCCTTTTTTACTAGAGTGACCACAATTAAACTAGATGGAACTAATTATCTAGCTTGGGCACAATCTATATGAATTTATGTTTGTAATAGATGTAAATTAGGGTATCTTACAGGCAATAAGGAGAAACCCACAGAAACAGACCCTGCGTATGAGAAATGGATACAGGAGAACTACATAGTGATTGGATGGTTAGTCAACTTTATGCAACTCTATATAAGTCAGCATTACCTCTGGACGACTTCAACCAAGGAGATTTGGGACAATGTTATAGAAACATCTTCATAGAAGTTAAATGTTGTGAGAGCCTATAAGTTGAAGAGTGATGTGAACAATTTGAGATAGGGGAGAAGAGTGTAGCAGTTTAATACTCCATGTGGAAGTCATTATGGTAGGAAATTAATGTTATGGATACAACTATATGTGAGCGCACTAAGGATGCAAAGACTAAGGTTGTTCACGGGTCAGGTTGGGTTGGTTTAATATATTTTTTTAACCAGCCCGACCTATTCAGGTTACTTAAAGAGCAAACAGAAACCGACCTTCCATTAAGCAAAATTCCCTACTAAAAAAAGGAAAACAATCCTAAAGACAAAAGTAACTGCCATTTAACTATTTTTTTTTTTTTGTTCTTTAATGTTAAAAATAAGTAACTAACTAGAAAGGAGAAACTAATATAGGGATTAACTAGTTAGGGAAAGATTAGGAAACCAAAAGCTAACTAACTCCATTCGGTTCGGTTTAGTTTACCCCTCTTCACAACCCAAAATTGACCAATGGTGAAGAAAAACCAACCAAATCGGGTTGCATCGGGCCGGTTTGGTTGGTTTGGCATTGTTTGTGAACATCCCCCACAGAGACATTTAGAAAACTGGTGGAATGAAATAGGGCATTTGAGTTTCTTATAGGACTCAACCCTAAGTTTGACATTACTATGCAAAACATCTTAGCTAAAGATGAGGCAACTATTACTCAAGCATATGCTATGGTAAGTAGTGAAGAGAGTATGTGACAAATACAGTTACATGGACCACCTACAAAATACTTTGCACATGCTGGAATAAAGCCAAAAGGGCCAATTGAGAAGAAAGAAGTGATATGTGAATACTGCAAGAAACTGAAGCATACTAAGGACACTTGTTAGAAACATCATCGACACCTTCTTCCGGATAACTTTCAGAACAACAAAAATAACAACAACTTTAAAAAGAATGGTCAAACTTGGAAGCCTATGAATGTTAATGTTGCCACAGTGTCTGAGGGTGGGAATAGAGAAAGTGAAGAAAAATCATCTATAAAGCAGCTAGCAGTAGTAAAGGTAGAATTTGAAAAGTATGGAAGGTTACTTAATCACTTAGAAACCACTATTTCAGCATCCAACCCTTCAGTCAGTACTTCATCATCCACATTTGTTCACTCAGGTACTCGTGCTATTGCAAATCTTGCTACTATTTCAAGTAATCATAAAATCCCTTTAATTATTAATTCTAGTGCATCTAACCTCTTTTGTTCATATCATCTCCTCTCTAGTAGAGAGAATATATCCCTTGCTGATGAGTCGCTTCCTCTCATCTCTAGAAAAGTAGATATCAAAGCCTCTAACACTCTTGTCTTATGTTGGAGCAGTTTGAGTATTACTTGTGTGGGTAATTATAGTGATAGGATCAAATCCTTTGTCAAATAAAGTGAATATAAAGATTTACACTCTCTCTGATAGAAATCTAAAACTATCAGTAGTATATTTCAATTATATTTGAAATTAAATTTGCAAAGTGTACTTATATTATATTATTTTTTGAAAATGGTTTGCAAAAGGTTTTAATCCTGAGATCCATTTGAGCAAAAGAGTGTGGCATTGCATTTTGTTGCCAAGGAAGAATAAGATTTTGAATATTTAGGATTGAGAGGTTAAGGGCAAGAAGCCATTAGAGGGTTGATAACCTTATGGGCTTTATCTCAAAGCAATCCATTATCCTTGCGATTCATAGGGTGGCTAAACCCTCACATATACTTAAGTGTTGCGCCTAAATTGAGCCCAACTTGTTTGGCTAGTGGTTCATTGCCATTAGTATTAAATTCGGTTTGTCTCTTTCTAGACATAGTTTGAACACATATGGACTTGTGTAAGACATTTATGGGTCCCACACCATATAATAATCAGGCATAAGAATCCATACAATAGTCAGGATCAACTCTATTCAATAGCCACAATTGCACTCTCTCATGCCAATGAACACCACGTGTGCATGCCTTGAAGCCAAAATGATACTAATCTAAAAACCACGATCCCTAAGCTGGAATTCCACTCCTCAAATTCAACACTCATTTCACCAAAAAAAAATCCAGTAGTCTCAAATCGCAAACTTCATTGGTCTCAAACCATTACCGCCATTGACAAACAAAGCATAAAGAACGAGTCCGCATTTTGTGCACCCATGGGTGCAGTAGAGCGTGAACCCACCAATAAAAATGTTTACGTTAGCATTTTGAAACTCTTATAACTTAACCGGTGTTCAACTATTAGCTAAAGAAGCTCAGGTGAACCACCCACAAAAGACAAAATCATAGAATGACTTCTTTTAAAGGATTTCATTCGAACTCTCTCTCGTTTCTTCCTCTCCTTTGAGATCTAACATAGAGAAGCATCCCGCTGGCCACTCACCACCCAGCAGCATCCATGAACATGGTAGCCACCGGCAGCAAAAAGAATTTTGACGCTAAGAATTCCACTTCTTCTTCTTCTTCTTCTTCTTCTTCAATACAACTAACCAGAAGACAAAACTCAAAATGATGTTATTTTTGCCCTGCATGAGGGGAAATATTCAAGGCAAGGAAAAGGGTCCATTTTAATGTTACACAATTTAAATAGAGTTGTAAAATCAACCACAGAAAATGGGAATTAGGAAAATGGGATGTTTCTCTGAGTTCCAGCTACCCATAGCGCCTCCAAAAGATCGAAACCACTACTAAAGGTTGAAGCACCTACCTCTGTAGAGGCAACAATAAAGGATGGCATCAAAGTTGAAATAGCGACTGAGAAGCCAGTTGAGATTGACCCACTTGCCAGCATATCCTCCACCCGAGGCTATAAAGCCTAATGAAACAACGATTCCATCACCAGATGAACTAACCCCAACTGTAGAACCTGTAGGACCACCACTGGAAAATACCCCTAATCCTATAAAACCACCGAAATCTTACCCACCACAACCTAAAACAAGTAAAAATTCAATCGATCCATCATCACAACCAACGCAAGTTGACTCTGAAACTAATCGCAGAAACTGTGATGCGGAAACTTACTATGGAGGTTGAAAGAAGAAGAATGGAAGAAGAGGAATTTCATAAGTTATAGTGAGAGTACCTTTTTTGTTTTTTTTTTTTTTTTGCTTACCGTCAGAATTCTTGTCAGTCGGTGGATTTCACATTATTAGGGCTCGAAGGAGACTAGGAAATGAAAGGGTGTTCCAATGAAATCTCCTTAAATAATTTATTCATTTTGTGCTCGGTTCATCTGGGTTCGAGCCACTAACGAACATGGACTCGTATTATTGATTGATTCACGTGTCCAGTGCACCCATGGGTTCAAAGAACATGGACTCGTATAGAACTCCGCATTGGAGTAATGGGTAACTCTCTGAATTACAAAGCTGAACTCAAGCCACATGATCAGTAACGGAAACTTCAGTTGTGATGCAGAAACTTCAGCTGCTTCCTTTGTCTAAAGCTGAACTCAAGCCACATCGGCAAGTCCAACCTCATCTTCACAAGCCCCGGGGGCATCCGTAGAATTTCACCCCCAACCTTAATTACAAGTTGCTCCGACTCTCTAAGAACATTACAACCTTAGCCGAGCTCTTTGGTTCATTAATGCTAGAGTAGCACGCAATCACATAGTCACGCTCTTAATGGCTTTGACCTTCATTGCACCCAGACATCTAGAGTCATTACAAAGAACCCACAACATGATCACTAACGGAACCTCACCTATAAATAAGGGCAATTAGGGCCAAGAGTCATAGGTAACTCTCTTACTCTCTCTCATCTTCACATCTAGTATTGATCTTGTCTCACCTTGACTTAACCATTGAAGTCCTCACCTGTACTTGCTGAATTACCCCTACTGCCATCCTTGGAAGCATAAATAAGAATGCCTATGCCGTTATTGTGATTTGCGAGAATAAGCAAAATTCACCAAACAGGTTCCACGACCAAGTTTTCTACTTTGGACTTTGAAATTTTCAAAAACCAAAACTTATCCAAACAATGCCTAAACTTAAAGAGAAGTATCGGGTTTTGGCATCCAATCAAGTTGTAATAGTGGAGGTCGGGTCTCCTGCCCACGAGAACCCTACCCACGTCTACCCACAACACACTACCCTCCTGAATTTGGAACATCTCCCCTGCATAATACTACGTAGATGATGTGATGTTCTCTATGTGTCACAATAATAAACGTGGGCAAAGTTCTCGTGGACAGAAGATTCGAACTCGTAATAATGGGTCTCAGTCTCACACCCTATATTCCAAATTTGTAATGTAAGATGTAACTTAAAGTATACTTTTCTTCATTCTAAGACTTCACATGCCCGAAACAAAATATTTTTTAGAGGAACCCACAACATAATTCTATTAATATACCAAGTATACCAACAACGCAACACGTATGACTCATTGACTCGTCCGACTCAAAATTAGATTTTTCAATATTCACTATGAATTTTTCATTGAAAAAATAGAGAAACAAAAAAAGAAAATGGAAAGCCCTGGCCTGAGTCAAGGAAGTAGGGCCCTGGCGAAGGCTTCTTGCAAAATTTTCCCATCACGAATTTTCTCCCTCTGGACTTTCCCATTTATTCTAGAAAGTGCCCCAAGATCATTGGATTGGGATCAAACAACCCCAAACCCAGAAAAGAAGGATTCCTGCCATTCAATATGTTGGGCCCACATGTTTACGTGATTGACTTGCTCTATGGAAAGTCTTGTGGGGGACCAATCACCAGTGGTTACACTTGCAATGTGTCAACGGCTGGGATCTCCGTTGTGTACTCGTATACGCTAGGACCAAACCAAATAGTGTTGCACCGTAGTCTGACAACAAGGGAACACGTTTGGAATATCCTATTCTTTGGTCCAAAATAAGCTTCTATTACTGTTTGTGTGTGTGGGACCCCAACTCAAGACATTTGCTCTCGTTTCCTTCGCTGTCAGCGGCTTCCACAGCATCATAACTCGTAAGATAGGCCGCAATATCTTAATTCGAATCTCGATATCTGATGGATATTAAAAATTAATATTTGAATTCGAATCTGATTAAATATTTGAATATTTGATTTAATTCGAATTCAATTAATTAATTATTTTAGGTTATAAAATAAATATTTTATTTTTTACATAAATATATAATTTAATTATTATATATAAAAATTATATTAAGACCTTTAAATATTTTATATATTATATAAGAATTAAATAATCGGTCAAATTTGGATATTTATCGAATCGAATCAGATCATATCCGAATTCAAATTCGAATCTGAATAGCTATTCAAATTATCCAAATTCGATTCAATTATGTCAAATCTTGAATTCGAAATCAAATTTTTGAATACCGTTGACACCCCTACTCACAAGGAAAGTCAGGAAATTATATTTGGTGAATTCACGAAGAATTGAGATCTCCTACCCACAAGAATCCTACTCACACCTACCCACATGATAGTACAGTTGTACATTGGGAACATCTCCCCATGAATGATAACATGCAAACATAGCAAATGTTCTCAATGTACAACTGTAATGAGACATGGGTAGAGTTCTTGTGGGTATGAGATCCAAGCTCAATCTCGGAAAGTCTGAAAAATACCATCATTGAACTGAGGACTCGATTTTCCTAGAGGATTTCTATGTTGGGGCGAGATGCATTGATTTAGTCGTAGAAATGGATTTGGCGCTCACAAAATTGTGCTCACACTGCTTTCACAACTCTTTTCAGTCGTGCATAGGGAACATTTCCACGTGAATAAAAAGGTAAAAGTATGGAAATGTTCTCAATGCACAACTGAATAGGGCTGTGAGAACTGAGAACAGTGTGAGCATGTACAATTTTTTGAGCACCGAATCTACCCTTAGCCCCTCACAAGATTGCCCCCACAACGTCCCACAACACATCCCCGCAGTGTATTGAGAACATCTTCCAATGATGATATCATCAATTCTGAGATTATCATCAAAAGATGTTCCCAATACACGACGGGGATGTGTTGTGGCTTGTGGGACGTTGTGGGGGGCAATCTTGTGGGGGGCTGATTTGGTCTTCTCTCAGTCATAGTGGTTGAGTACCCGTGTTCAGGAGAAACTATATTGAGTAACTTATTACTTTAGCTATGTTTATTGTGCTCGGAACATGATGATCGACTTTTTAGATTTTCACCAAATTCAACTTCTAGCATTCTTGTGTGGAGCCCAGCGTGGAATTGGTGGCTATGTCCCAAAAGCCCTCCCAAATGACCACTTAGCTTTAGTAGCTTCTCCAAAGAATGTAGAAGCCCTTCTAAACGGGTTTATCAATCTAAACTCTCAACTTGAAATTGTGTTTCTTATGAAATACACAATTGCATATAAGTATGGTCGGATGGAATTTAATAGGATTCCCCACAAATAAAAACTTTGCACACACTATGCAAGCATGGAAAATCAATGGCACATTAAGAACATCTCCCCATGAATTTAATATACATGTATAAGAGAGATTTTCAATGTATAGTTAGAAAAAGTCAGGTAGGGAGATGCTACCAACTAATGCTTCCATCACTATCCCAACAACCCATTGCAACTACACGTTGGGAACATCTCCCTTGTCATTCATTGGAGATGTTCCCAATGTACGGCTACAATGGCTGATTGGGACATTGTTGGGACCATGCCTTGGTAACTAATCCTAATCAGAAAAAGTCTGAGATATATAATTGATGTGCACAAAAGTTTTTCTTTACAAGATATTTGAATTTGAATCCAACGACTTTTAAGGCTCAGTTTGGAAGGAGTACAAATACGGATAAATACGGATATGTAGAGCACAAAACCTTGTATTTTGTATTATTTGATATGTATTTTTACTGTACATATTTATATTTATAATCTTTTCAAACTAAGCAAGAAATTGTGCATCTATTTTATAAATTAAAAAAAAAAGAAAAAGAATTGTATATCTACTTTGAGGTATGTAAAGTCTTACATCTCTGATCAAATCAGCCCCCACAATGTCCCATAGCACATCCCTGCCATGTATTGGGAACATCTCCCTATGATAATACCAGAAATGATGATGTCATCATCGGGAGATGTTCCCAATACATGGCGAGGATGTGTTGTGGGACGTTGGGGGGGGGGGGGGGGCAATCTTGTGGGGGGCTGATTTGAACTCCTTACATCTATACTATATATGAAAGTGTTGATGCAGAGTGGAAGTTTGTTTACTCAAATTACCCTCTATTTCTTTGTTCGAGAAAGGGCATAAAAGTCATTTTATTATAGCTTTAATGGCTACTAAAATACTCATTTGTCTATTTAATCCATTTCTAATTGTATGGTTGAAAGTGTAACTTCAATTATTACTTTCGACCTCATTTAATCCCCTCCTATTAAGTCCTATAATTAGGGTATTAACTCCCAATTTCTCTTATTAAACCTTATATTTAAGTTATTTGTCATTAATAAATGCTACTAATTAGATCTATGTCAACATTTTTAATAATATAAACCTATATATTTTAAAACTTTCTAAAAAACAAAATCATTCCTTGTTCAAGTGGTGGCTAAGCAATTTAACCATTTGAATCAAATTGATGAACCTATGAAGTCATAGTTAGGTAATGAAATTTTTAAAATAGAAATAAATATAGAAAGTTATAAAAATGTAGAAAAAATTAGATACATTTATGATATTTTCGTTAATCAAATTAAAAAAAAAATCAGTGTAATAAACAATAATTATTTTTATTGAAAATGAAATGCATAATTTAAAATTGGCCAAAAATGAAATTATTTTACTATTTGGCAAAGATGAATAGTTTAACTTTTTGCTCAAATGTGTTAACATTTAATGTCATAAATAAATAATAAAAATATAATAAAATACATAAAATTGCAAAAAATAACATTCAAGCAAACGTATAATATTATATAACTATCATATTAAACAAAAATTAAGTGTGACATATAAGAATTATCTTTACACAGAAAAAATAAAAATATAGAGAAAAATTGAACACATCTATAATTCTATATTTATATTACTATTAAAAATATGAATAAGATTTTGAAACTTTCTTTTGACTAAAATACTCTTTTGAATTTAGTCCCTATTTAAGTGTGAGTGTTAAACTGTAAATTGAACTATTACTTTTCATCTCATTTAATTTCCTCTATTTAAATCTTACATTTCTTTAATAAATGAACAAAAAAAAAACACCAAAAAGATAAAAATTACAAAAAGAATAATCTAGCTAAGCAAGTAGGCTTGTCAATCATACTTGAAACTTCACAACTTATACGATTATCACATATTTGGATGAGGTGTTTATATAATCATATTTGAATTGGATTTTTTAATCTATAGCTCATTAATAATAAAAAATAAAAATAAAAATAAAAAGTACATATTTATAAAAATTTTTGGATACATCATTACTATCATTATCATCATCTAGAATTTCCAAGTGCAAAGCACATTCATGCTTAGTAGTATAAAAAACCACTTGATAACGTAAATATGTAATGGCTCATCTAGTGGTAAAGAAATCAAGTAATGTAGCATATGAACTCTCCTGAGTGGAATAATAATTATTTTGTTTTTGTTTGGGCTATATATGTAATTTCTCTCAGCTTATGATGTAAATACTTTTCCTCTCCCTTTGCCAAAAAAAAAGAAAGGAAACGAAAAACTGAACCTCTTTTTTTACTTGATTTGTTGTTCGAAAAGTCTATTTTCAAATTTTCTATTCAACTATTTGTTTCCATTTTTTGCATTTGCTCTTATTTTTTCATCCAAACCTCTAAAATGCCACTAACAGGTGTATCTCAATGGTACAAACTACAAATTACTATTTTTTTTTTCGGGTTCGACTATGATACCAAAAATGCATATGATATCCAAAAAAAAATATTGCACCAATCAACCCACATTTCTTTTATGTTTTCCATTATTATACTGAAAAGACATGATATCAACCAATCAATTGGTATCATAAATATGTTAATCAATAAGGTGGTATTTCTTCAAATTCATGGGTGGGTTTTTATTTGTCAATATACTCTTCCATAACTATGTCTTTCTAGCCTCATAGATTCTTTCCTAATTTTATCTTTACTATATATAAAAGTGTGGAAGTAGTGTGAAACTTTTTTTGGACTAGCATTACCCTCTATTTCTTTGTTTAAGAAAGCATATGAAAGTCATTTTATTATAGCATTGATGCCATGTTTGATGGCTAATAAAATGGCAACATTTGTTTATTTAATCCATCTCTAATTATAAGGGTTGAAAATGTAATTTCAATTATTACTTTTCACCTTATTTAATCCCCTCTCATTAATTCTTACACTTAAGGTATTAAATCTCATTTTCTCTTATTAAATCATATATTTTTAAGTTATTCTTCACTAATAAATGCTATTAATTAGATCTATGTCAATATTTTTAACAATATAAATCCATATATTTTAAAACTAACTCAAAAACAAAATCATTATTCATTCAAATAGTGGCTAAGCAATTAAACCATCTGAATCAAAATGATCATCCAATGCAGTCATAGTTAGGTAATAATTTTTTTTAAATAGAAATAAATATATAAAATTACAAAAAAAATGTAGAAAAAATTAGACACACTTATGATATTTTTATGAATCAAATTAAAAAAAATAAGTGTAATCAACAAGAATTATTTTTATTGATAATGAAAATGAAATACATATTTAGAATTGACCAAAAATAAAATATAAAAATTAATATAAAATAGTTTAACTTTTGGGTTAAATGTGTTAACCTTTAATGTCAGAAATAAATAATAAAAATCAATAAAATATAAATATACAAAAATGAAAAAAAAAGAACATAAATTTTACAAAATTAGAATTCAAGTACATGTATAATATCATATATTTATCATATTAAACAAAAAGTAAGTGTGACATATCATAATTATTTTTATACACAAAAATACAAAACAAATTATAGAAAAAAATGAACACATCTATAAATCTATATTTACACTATTGTTAAAAATATGAATAATATTATAAAACTTTCTTTTAACTAAAATCAAGGTCTTAAAAGTCGATCCGAAAATGAAGCTGCTTTGGTTTCTAGTTCCCGGTTCAATGGTTCAAATGTCTCTAGTTTGAGTGAGTCAACCCACTAGAGTATAAAATATAATGTAACTTTTTATTTTGACCATTAGATTATGATTAGTTTAAAGTCCACTATATACATATATATACATTATTATGAGAGGGGAGTGTGAGACTTTGAGAAGGAGGTTGTTGGTTAAAGTTGAGAAGTGAGAAAAAAGATAAAGAAGAAGAAGAAACTGTCGGTGGCGGATATCTCTATGTTCATCATCATCGCCACAATAACACCATTTGTCCTCTTCTTACATTTTTTGATCTCACTAAATCAAAATTCTGGATCGTTTGCTTCATTGGTGTATCTCAGATTTCTAATATAAGATCACTGTTTAATCTCTCATCTATTGCATTGACTTTTTTATTTTTTTCATTGGAGTTGCAATTTTTTTGTTGTTACAATTTAAAAAGAATCACAAAAATGAGAAAACTCAAAATCGAAATGGAAAAAATTAAAAAACCTAACGAATTTTGGCAATTGGAAATAATTGAACAAAATTATGAGATATGGAAGTTTCTTTCTTCAATTTTTTTTATTTCCTATATTTTAAAATAAATAAATAATTTGGAATTAGTTTGAAAGCAACTCGAGAACCATTAACCAAGTCAAACATTTTAATGGTTAAACCATCCAGGTTAGTAGTTGTCTGACCATTTCAATGGTTTTTTGTAAAATGGTGGTTCAAGGCCAAAACAGAACCAGTGACCTGATCGGTTCCAGGGCCAAATGGTTCAATCGTTCGATCTGGTTTAGTTTTTAAAACAATGACTAAAATACCCATTTTTTAATTTATCTCATATTTAATTGTAAGGATTAAATTGTAAATTGAACTACTACTTTTCACATCATTTAATTTCCTCTATTAAAATCTTACACTTTTTTATGAATGAACAAAAGAAAAAAAAGGTACACCAAAAAGATAAAACACTACAAAAATAAGAGTTTAACCAAGCAGGTAGGTCTATCAATGATACTAGAAACATCACAATTCAATCTAATTATCACCTATTTGGATGAGATGTTTATGTAGTCATATTTGGATTTTGCAATCAGCATCTAATTAATAATAAAAAATAAAAATAAAATAGTAAAAACCACATAAAATTTATAGAAAATTTTGGATATATTATTACCATAATTATCATCATCTAGAATTGTCACATGAAAAACATGTGCACACTTACTAGTTTGAAACAGATAAGCAAAAAAATTTAAAAAGAGTAATGATGAGGGCATATTTGGCCCTCCAGTAAAATTGTGACACGTGGCACCTCGTGACGACTAGGAAAACACCAAGCCAACAAACTTACGAAGTTGGTGACCCACCCGGGCACCTGTCTGGCTGGCCTGGCACGACCTGCGCGCGGCCTGACACGCGCCTGCGCGGCCTGACGCGCGCCTGCACGGCACGCACGAACTGCACGGCACGCGCGCGGCCTGCGCGAACTGCGCGCGGCCTACGCGAACTGCGTGTGGCCTGCGCGACCTGGCCGACCTGGACCAGCCTAGCGCATGATCCGGCCAAGGCGCCAACTTGACGACCCGATCTAGACACTGACCCGCCGACTGACAGGCGCCAGCTTGACGACCTGATCTAGGCACTGTCCCGCCGACTGACACAGGCGTCGACCTGACGACCTGGCCTAAACACTGACCCCCCGACTGACGCAGGCACCCCTCTGACAACCCGGCCCAGGCGTCGACCTCCTGACACAAGCGCCAGCCTGACGACCTCGAGGGGTTCACCACCATACCCCGGTTCTGACTGGATGCGATGAGCCTTACCGTTTGGAGGCTTTTCACCCACCTAACCCGCGAAGACTCCGGTATATAAAGACCTCACCCCTCAAAGGGGAAGGGGAGGGAAGGAAAGGGAAGTAACCCTGCTCTCTAGCTCTCTCATATTATCTTCAAAGCTCTCTACGACAAGAGTGCTAACTTAAGCATCGGAGAGCCCCCACCGGGAAAGTACCCTCGGGACCTCTGATTCAGTTCTCGCAGGTCCTTCAGCTCCCGCCGCCTACGAAGAGGAGGAAAAGATGCAGTTCTCGGAGGTCCCTCAACTCCTGCCACCTACAAGGAGGAAGAGATGGAGTTCTCGGAGGTCCCTCAACTCCCGCCACCTACAAGGAGGAAAAGATGGAGTTCTCGGAGGTCCCTTAGCTCCCGCCACCTACAAAGAGGAGGAAAAGATGGAGTTCTCGCAGGTCTCTCAGCTCCCGCCACCTACAAAGAAGAGGAAAAGATGAAGTTCTCGCAGGTCCCTCATCTCCCGCAGCCTACAAAGGAAAGAAGACCGCCTCATGCTGAGGGCAGTCGGATTGCGCCGCACGAGGGAGCTCAACATTCTCTAAGGCATCGACCGCCTAGTAGGGAGTTTGCCCCCAGGCAGTTCACCACCAAGGCAGTTCGCCCCCAGGCAGTTCACCACCAAGGCAGTTCGCCCCCAGGCAGTTCACCACCAAGGCAGTTCACCCCTAGGGAGTTCGCCACCAGGGAGTTCGCCCCCAGGCAGTTCACCCCCAGGTAGTTCGCCACCAGGGAGTTCGCCCCCAGGCAGTTCGCCCCCAGGCAATTCGCCACCAAGGCAGTTCGCCCCAAGGCAGTTTGTCCCCAGGCAGTTCACCACCAGGGAGTTAGCCTCCGAGGCAGTTCGCCCCCAGGCAGTTCGCCACCAGGGAGTTCGCCACCAGGCAGTTCGCCCCCAGGCAGTTCGCCACCAAGGCAGTTCGCCCCCAGGCAGTTCGCCACCAAGGCAGTTCGCCACCAAGTAGCTCATCACTAAGGTACGCCACCACCGGGTCGAATAACGAGGTACTTTGCCAAAAAAATTTACATCACAAAACATTGGTACATGGCCGAAAACGGTTGCATCAATTGGCGCCGTCTGTGGGAACCCGCTACAAAAAGCTAAGTTCTCATCCTACCAAAGCTAAGTTATCATCTTGCCAAAACTAAGTCCTCACTTTTTAGAAATTGAAGCTATTGCTTTATAGTTTACATTTTTTATGAACTCAGAGACTATGCAGGGAGCTAACGGACTAAGTAGCTCTACCAACCTTACTTTCAATTCAGATAATGCCACATCAGTCCTCTCCGCAAGGTCCCCCCTACAAAGATGAGCTCTTCGTGGCTTCCGCGGAAGTTGGCGGCGAACTGACTACATAGGCGCCCTTACCGGTCGAGCCTTCCAAGGCTCCCGTGTGAGCTGGCAACCTAAAGTTAGTGGTGTTGCCCCCGAAGGTCGAGCCCCTAGTAGCCTCTTGTAGGAGTAGGTGACCGGCATTACAAAGCTGATGCAGGCCAAGCCTACGGGCCACCTCACTACTTAAGACTCGGTTGCCTCTCCGGCACGGGCAAAAGTCAAAAAAGAGTAGACTACGAGTGGCTCCCAAAAGCCTACGGGCCACATTACTGCTTAAGACCCGGTCACCTCTCCGGCACGGGCAAAAGTAAAAAAAAGAGTAGACTACGAGTCACTCCCAAAAGCCTACGGGCCACATTACTGCTTAAGACCCGGTCGCCTCTCCGGCATGGGCAAAAGTCAAAAAAGAGTAGACTACAAGTCACTCCCAAAAGCCTACGGGCCACATTACTGCTTAAGACCCGGTCACCTCTCCGGCACGGGCAAAAGTAAAAAAAGAGAGTAGACTACGAGTTGCTTCCAAAAGCCTACGGGCCACATTACTGCTTAAGACCCGATCACCTCTCCGGCACGGGCAAAAGTAAAAAAAGAGAGTAGACTACGAGTTGCTCCCAAAAGCCTACGGGCCACATTACTGCTTAAGACACGGTCACCTCTCCGGCACGGGCAAAAGTAAAAAAAGAGAGTAGGCTACGAGTTGCTCCCAAAAGCCTACGGGCCACATTATTGCTTAAGACCTGGTCGCCTCTCCGACACGGGCAAAAGTAAAAAAAGAGTAGACTACGAGTCGCTCCCAAAAGCCTACGGGCCACATTACTGCTTAAGACTCGGTTGCCTCTCCGGCACGGGCAAAAGTCAAAAAAGAGTAGACTACGAGTCGCTCCCAAAAGCCTACGGGCCACATTACCGCTTAAGACTCGGTCACCTCTCTGGCACGGGCAAAGTCAAAAAAGAATAGACTACAAGTCGCTCCCAAATCCTACGGGCCATACAAGTAATTGGATCAGCACTTACTAGCTCATCGACTTACGGGCCAAAAGAAATCTACTCCCTTCGCTAAGTTACTATCAGCTCGGGAGTGGGGGGCTATTGATGAGGGCAGATTTGGCCCTCCAGTAAAATTGTGACACGTGGCACCTCGTGACGACTAGGAAAACACCCAGCCAACAAACTTACGAAGTTGGTGACCCACCCAGGCACCTGTCTGGCCGGCCTGGCGCGACCTGCGCGCGGCCTGACACACGCCTGCGCGACCTGCGCGCGGCCTGACGCGCGCCTGCGCGGCGTGCACGAACTGCACGGCGCAGCGCGGGGCCTAGCGCGCGGCCTGCGCGACCTGGCTGACCTGGACCAACCTAGCGCATGATCCGGCCAAGGCGCCAGCTTGACGACCTGATCTAGACACTGACCCACCGACTGGCAGGCGCCAGCTTGACAACCTGATCTAGGCACTGTCCCACCGACTGACACAGACGCCGACCTGACGACCTGGCCTAAACACTGACCTGCCGACTGACGCAGGCACCCCTCTGACAACCCGGCCCAGGCGTCGACCTGGCCGCCTGACACAAGCACCAGCCTGACGACCTCGAGGGGTTCACCACCGTACCCCGGTTCTGACCGGATGCGACGAGTCTTACCGTTTGGAGGCTTTTCACCCACCTAACCCGCGAAGACTCCGGTATATAAAGACCTCACCCCTCAAAGGGGAAGGGGAGGGAAAGGAAAGGGAAGTAACCCTGCTCTCTAGCTCTCTCATATTATCTTCAAAGCTCTCTACGACAAGAGTGCTAACTTAAGCATCGGAGAGCCCCCACCGGGAAAGTACCCCGGGGACCTCTGATTCAGTTCTCGCAGGTCCTTCAGCTCCCGCCGCCTACGAAGAGGAGGAAAAGATGCAGTTCTCGGAGGTCCCTCAACTCCCGCCA
The DNA here is from genome assembly GCF_056320005.1 of Nelumbo lutea. Taxonomy (NCBI): domain Eukaryota; kingdom Viridiplantae; phylum Streptophyta; class Magnoliopsida; order Proteales; family Nelumbonaceae; genus Nelumbo; species Nelumbo lutea. The sequence continues at coordinate 30,723,896 of NC_142691.1, forward strand.
CCTACAAGGAGGAAGATATGGAGATCTCGGAGGTCCCTCAACTCCCGCCACCTACAAGGAGGAAAAATGGAGTTCTCGGAGGTCCCTTAGATCCCGCCACCTACAAAGAGGAGGAAAAGATGGAGTTCTCGCAGGTCTCTCAGCTCCCGCCACCTACAAAGAGGAGGAAAAGATGAAGTTCTCGCAGGTCCCTCATCTTCCGTAGCCTACAAAGGAAAGAAGACCGCCTCATGCTGAGGGCAGTTAGATTGCACCGCACGAGGGAGCTCAACATTCTCTAAGGCATCGACCGCCTAGTAGGGAGTTCGCCCCCAGGCAGTTCGCCACCAAGGCAGTTCGCCACCAAGGCAGTTCGCCCCCAGGCAGTTCGCCACCAGGGAGTTCGCCCCCAGGCAGTTCGCCTCCAGGCAGTTCGCCACCAAGGCAGTTCACCCCCAGGCAATTCACCACCAAGGCAGTTCGCCCCCAGGCAGTTCTCCACCAAGGCAGTTTGCCCCCAGGCAGTTCGCCCCCAGGCAGTTCGCCACCAGGGAGTTTGCCCCCAAGCAGTTCACCCCCAGGCAGTTCACCACCAGGGAGTTAGCCTCCGAGGTAGTTCGCCCCCAGGCAGTTCGCCACCAGGGAGTTCGCCACCAGGCAGTTCGCCCCTAGGCAGTTCGCCATCAAGGCAGTTCGCCCCCAGGCAGTTCACCACCAAGTAGCTCGTCACTAAGGTACGCCACCACCGGGTCGAATAACGAGGTACTTTGCCAAAAAATTTTACATCACAAAACATTGGTACGTGGCCGAAAACGGTTACATCAAGTAAGATAACAAATGTACTTTGGGATGGAGTTCGTATTATAGCGCATTTGAGAAGGCTTCAACTTTGACTGAGTTGATTTCACTAAGTAGCTTTCAAAAGCTAATATGTGCTTATTTGAGAGGGCTTTCACATAGTGGCTTCTAGAGTTGCAAGGTATGCCTTACACAAAAAGCCAAAAAATAGGCTTCCATGAGCTAAGGAATCAACTTTCCAATAAAGCTATTTTTAGTAGCCTCTCAGAAACAACTCAACTAATGTAGTTCAATAAACATTAATGCACTCCCAAACTAGTTTCACAAGAAAGTCGGTTACTAGGCTGAATGAGCATGTTGTAGCTTTTCAGATTTTTCTCCAAATGTAGCTTCTAGGCTTTCCATATGGGTCCACCTTGCAAAGCCATAAGTTGCAATGTAAAATCCCTCCCAAATGGGCACTTAGAGCCTATATGGGAAGGCTTCTGCATTGGTTGAGTTGTGTTGATCGAACCTGATGAGGGGTGATTTGGCCTGACCTAGTAAGCAGCTGACACGTGGACATGACCTGGTGACTGGACGTATGACTCGGCATCCTCGACCACTTCGACATGTTGGGCCACCTCAGGTACCTCAGTCACCTCGGATAGCATCGAGGTCCGGGTATTTCAGAGGGCCAAGCCTGCCTAAGCGACATGTAGCAGAACTCTAGAAGCTTCTCAGCTGCCTTTGAACCTTTCGAGATCACACTACGCAACCGTAGGCCTTATCCTCACCCCGCTCGAATCGTATGGACACAATAAGCTTTATCTTCTAGCACGTTATCCACCTTCCAAAGCAGAATGGACCCCTACAGCCCCGACCGAAGATCTCGGGAGTGCTTCGTGAGACTCACGGTAGCCCAGCTATATAAGAGCATTAACTCTTGAAAACCTAGGTACGCGCGATACAATGCATTCTAGATCTCAAGTTTACTTACTTTCAGCCCGCTACTCATATCCAGTACTGACTTAAGTGTCGGAGCGACCTTGTTGGGTTAACCACCCCAGGTTCTCTGATCCATCTGTCTTGCAGTTCGACTAATTTACTTCATAACCGACGTCTGAGCTACCTTCCATCTAGAAGCATCCAAATCGCGCATCAGAACCTCTTTGGAAAAGCTGCATGAGATAGCTTCACCAGAAAGCGGACTTTGCAGTTGATCTAAACATAATTCTAGCTTTTCAATTTTTTTTTAACAAACACAACTTCATGGTGTTCCAAGTTTCTCAACTCATGGAATACCAAAAGTCGCTACATGTAATCCCTCTGCCGTTTTTCGATATTTGGGTAAGGTGCTTACCAAGAAAGTCCTAAGCAAAAATTGGACGAGTAACTTTGGTGCCAGTGTTCATACGTGTTTTCACTTACCCAAGTAAAGAGAGAAGCGGAAGAGGATAAATATTCTCAATGAGTGGTAAACAATTTTTACCCACCTTCCAAATGAGTATCGGTTACCCGAAAAAGTTGCTTCCTATGGGACCCATTATAGTAGCACGAGAACCGAGGAAGTTGGTCAATTACCCTATTGACCAATTTACCCCCTCCTGTGAGATACAAACAAATGAGTGGGTAAACAATTTTTACCCACCCTCCAAATTACCCAAAAAATTTGCTTCCTATGGAACCCACTATAGCAACATGAAAATACTAGGAAGTTGGTCAATTACCTGGTTAACCAATTTATCCCCGCAAGATACCAACAAACAAATGGGGCCTTAGTAGTTTCTTTAAAGTGGATTAGCCAACATAGCTTAAGTAAAGTTAAAGCCCTCCTAAAATGGAATTTGTTGTTGATTGACAGAATGCAACATTCATGCAAATCCATTACTAGCAATGTGAACTGGTTAGGTTTTGGGACAAGTTTGCGTCAACCCTAACCTAACCCTCTAATATCCCCACCCATAGCCTTCACATTTTGAAAATTTAATTCCATTAATTTAAGTTGAATTTTGATTTATATCTAGGGTCTAAGTAGGGGTAAGCATAGGTTAGTTTGGCTTGGTTCCATGGAAGAACCTAGAACCTACCCTGTAGGAATTGGTTCTAGGTTTTTGGAACTGAAACATGCCTTGTAAAAGTCGGTTCCAAGTTCTATTCATGGAACCTATTCTTTCTTTATTCCCCCCCCCCCCCTAAAAAAAGACATGTTTTTTTAAAACTTGATTTTCAATAAATATAATATATATAACTTAAAACTTATATTTTCTTTATTGATTAAATTGGGTAATTTAATATGCAGATTATCATTATATGGTTCAAAACTTATAATTTAAATTTAAATTTTGTAAACATTACCTTTTACATTACTTATTGTACACATTCAAATATTAAAATGAAAACAAATGATCATATCAATTAAGTAACTTAATGGTCAAGTGAGACCATGGCCTTTGTAACCATGAGTGCCTAGGTTCCAATCTTCACATCCCAAAAGTATTTTGTGGTTTATTTCAAGGCAAGTTCAGTTCTAAGGTAGATTCTACCAAGGTCAATTCTACCAAAGCCAACCAAAGTCGGTTCATCAGGTTGGTTCAGGTAGGGTAAACCCCTAAACCCTGGAATCAGCTTGGGTGGGGATCGGTTCTAAGAATTTGGAACTTGACCTTACCCTATAATAGAATGGGTAGGATTCATTCAAGGCCGATCCGAGGCTAGTTCCATTTGATTATGTAAGGAACCTACTCATTTACTCACCCCTAATGTTAAGGTCTCACTTTATCTATTAGCAAAAGAAGAAAAACTAAAATGAATGTGAAAAGAAATCCTATGGAATTAAAAGTCAAAAAATTACAAGGATACCTTGTATATATAAAAGAATATCATGACCTAGCGGGTGCAGATTAGCCAAACCCAAACCCCACTCTATTGAATCATGATTATATATATATATATATATATATATATATATATATATATATATATATATATATATATATATATATATATATATATATATATTTTACTTATAAAAGGATATGTATATATATAATAGTTGAAAAATTACTTATATATTTTTTTTATTTTTCTTTGTGTAAATGTTTATGTCTTTTTCTTTTAATAATTTATTAAATATTTCATAATTTAAATTGGGTTGGATCATATTTAGATATCTGACATCCTTAACAGATTCAGAATCAAATCACCATTTATAAAACCCCATTGGATCTTTGAATCAGATCTCGGATATGTACTATTGAATCGGATTCAAATATAATCTTATTCAAATCCAATCCGATCCTATCTGTATGCATCCCTAGAAGAATAGACCTAACCTAATTGATTAATTGTATAACTCGACACATTGACATCCCAATCCATTACTTCTAACTTCTGAGTTCAGGAAAATGAGAGGAGAAAGGTGAACCCACAGAGATATGATTCATAGTTTTAGTCCACCATGGGCGCAATGGATATTTCTTGAGAAAGTAAATCCCCAATCGTGGTAGGGCCTATGAATGGAACTAACTACATGGATCTAACCCGCACATATGTTGTCAGGCAGCCCTACATCCAATCGATTTTTTTTAAGGCAAAACATCATATTTCATTCAACTATGAAACTTGTATGAATACAAAGTAGTGTCATAGTACCAAGCAATAAAGCACAGAAACATTGTGAAAACAGAGAAGTGGTCACAGTACCAAGCAATAATACAAGTCTCTCAAAAGAACAATATTCACAGTGGATAAAGGAGAAAATGAAGAGCCTTATGCAACAAACAAAAGGTGAGGCAGAATCACCAACAAAAGAGATAAATGAGCGCATCTCCAACCACTGAAAGAGAGGGATAAATATAGTCGTGATTCACCATATCTTTAGTCATCCAGAATCATAACCGCCAAAACTTTAACTGTTAAATCGGAACTTTATAATAGGCTAGAACCATAACCCTCAGAATTGTTATCGTCAAAATTGGAACCAAGTAGAAGTTTAACCACCCAGAAAATGTAACCACTAGCATTGTTATTGCTAGAAGCATGGTTTTCAAAACCGGACCGGATCGGACGGTCGGACCAAAAAAATTGGGAACCGGTCACCTGATTGATTCCATTTTCCCCAAAACCATTGATTTTGGTCAGCAAACTGCTGAACCAACCGATTAACCGTTTGGACCGTTCGAATTGTTTTGACCGTTTTTCAGTTTTTTTTATTTTTTTATTTTTTTGTTAGAACGGGTCGACCATTCGAGTCGAATGGTCGGACTGTTCGACCCAGTAATCGGACTCCAGATCGGTACGATCTCTAGGTCGGTTTTAAAAACCATGGCCGGAAGTGGAACCAACTGGATCTTTAACCACCCAGGACTGAAACTAACGAAACTGTTATCACCATAAGTGGAACCAACTAGAACTTTAACCACCTGGAATTGGTATTGTTAGAACTAGAACGTTAATCACCCGGAATTTTAATCATCGGATTTGTTATCGTCAAAACTGGATCCACCCGGAAGTTTAACCATCCAGAATTGTAAGTGTCAATGGAATAGAATAAGATAACAATTACCGGTGGTGAAAATCAAAGTAGTGAATAAGGCCATTGCCCAAAACTCCACCTCCTGTACTAAAATCCATGCAAAAAAGAACAAAAGAAAAAAGGAGAAGAAACGAAAGAGAGTTGAGGATTGGACCAAGTTAATCAAGAAGAAGAGAGAGGAGTGAGGGAAAGGGAAAGGGAGAAGGGTAGAAGAAAACGGAGAAGAGAGAGAGAAAGAAAGAGAGAGAGAGAGAAGAGCATGAGTACAATCCCGAGATGAAGACTCTCTCAGAGAAGAGAGAGAGGGAGCCTCTGGAACCCCAGAGACGGAGACTGTAAGTGTTTGTTTTCTAAAAACATCCAACCGAATTTGATGATTGCAACCAGCATCATAATACATATTTGAACTGAAATCGAGTTTCATTAATAACACTGGGAAAACTTAAAACCATTGTTTTAAGACTCAGACCAAACCGGACGGTTGAATTAAGAAAATTAGGAATAGATGGCCTTTTTACATCCCAATTAAATGATGGTTTTGATATTAATTAGTAAAATCGGCCCATGCAACATTCTGGTTTTTAGTCTAATCTAAGTGTTAAGACATTATTAATTTTTCCGATCCGATCCGATTTGTTAGATCAAGGGAGGTATGAGAATCCAGTTTTTATTGGATCGGATTTGGATTTGATCCTTCTTATTTGTAGCCCTACCCATGATGGGAGGAGTCTCGATTTACTGTCAAAAGAAATCCCTTCCAACAAGTTTCAACATGATCTGTAGGATTGTATCCACACATTGTGTATGAAATCCATTACTAGGAATGGCAACAAGGCCGGGCAGGGATGGGGAGCCACTCCCCACCCCATAATCCCCATCAGCAGAGATGGGGCAGGGACATAGTTGTTCTAAATGAGTGGCTGTAAGTGTTGTGAGTACAGTGTGAGAACATATTGTGTGAGGACTGAATCTGGTCTCAGTTAGTAAATGCTTTCCAATCCAAAAGAAAAAAAAGAAGGTTCGCAACTTCAGATTTTTTAAGAATTAAGGGCGTGTTTGGGAGAATTAAGCTGCAAATTAATATAAATTGGTTCAGCTGCTTTGAACAAGGTTCAAAGAATTAATATATCATATCCTTACGATATATATCATTTTTTATGGTTATCAATATGTCAAATAATGAGAATTTATGTTTTTAGTTGATTTAAATAATATTGTATATCTTGACAATGATAGCTATGAACTATCAAATAAAGACAAAATAAAATTTTCATTAAATTTAACTGATAAATTTTTGTATCTAAAATATAGATACTTTGAACCTTGGCTTTGAAGCATCTAGAGAAACTATTAAAAGAGGTTGAATTGGACAACCCCTCAAATGACAAACAGCTGATATAGGCTGTCCATTTGAACCCCAGTTCAAAAATAAAGCCAAAAGCAACTGGCCCATTGTACTTCAATTCTCCCAAACAGGCATCAATTCCTAGGGTTATTCACGGGTTGGGTTGGATCGGTTTATTGCGGTTTTTCCAATCAATCCGATCTGGTCGGGTTAACTGACATAGAAATCGAAACTGACCCAGTGTTAAACAAAATCGATCTGGTCGGTTTCGGTTCTAATTCATCCATGTGATAAAATCTTGCTAATTTTAAAAACAGTCATAAATTGAACATCATTTCAGGCATCTCCTATGATAAAATTTAAATAAAAAGTTAATCACAAAAGTTGTTCATTAATCACTATTCACTAATCCAAAGTTACTTGCAACCATTCAAAAACTAGGTGGCCTAATGGGCTTTAAAACTTTATGTTTGAACTAAAAACTAAACCGGTTCGGTTCGGGTCAGTTTCGATTTTCTTGTATGAAAATCGAAATCAACCCGAATAATCGATTTAGGAATTTGTACAACCCGAAACCGACCCGTACTAATAAAAACCCAGCCTACTAAAGTTGGATCAATCCGAATTGATCGATTTGATCGGATTGGGCCTTCTTATGATCAACTCCCAAGTTTATATTCTTTGTCAAGTGTCATGTCGAGGAGAGGAGGGATAAATAGTGTCGAGGGAGAAAAATAAATAAATAGAGGAGAGAGAGAAGAGGAAGGTAAGTAAATGAGTCAGATTTATTGCATGGTGGACAAGTTGACTTTATATTAAAAATGGAAAAATCTAATGGGAAGGAATAAATGGAGAGAGAGAGAGAGGGGGGAAAGGGAAAGTAAACCGATTAGATTTATTGCATGGTGTACAAATTGAGTTCATACTAAAAAAAGAACATTTCACCACCTCAAAGACATTATATTGATGGGATGGGTTGAGGTGGATTGGGGATAATCAAGATTAATTGCATGGTGTACACCATGCCCTTACCAATATACCAATACACCATCCATATATAGCAATTTAATACCCCATTTGAACCAACCCTATTCATTGACTTCAATCCATTCAAAGGATAAAATTATATTTTTTCGACATGCACTAATACAGAAATTGGGTACTGGCGGTACGATAGATCGATACTTTTTTCCTTTTTTTTTTTCTTTTTCTTTTTCTTTTTCTTTTTTTTTTTCTCGACATAATAATTTGAGAGAAAAGCTTAGAGGATGCCCTCGCAACCCCAAAACCAGTCATCCGGACGAATGGTAAGGTTAGGGGCAGTAGAGGGTCCATTCAAATCAAAATCAATTTAGACGAATTAGATGGACCAATAATATATATTGAATTTGACTAATTTAGACTTAATGGTCCAACGTATTTATAAGATTGGACTGGATCTGGTTCATCCTCATGGATTTATATTGGATTGGGTTGGATTGAATCAATATCAGGTCCATAAGTCCATTGATAGAAAATAAGAACACATGTGTCAATGGATCAGGTTTGGATTGAAACACTAAATTAAAACCAATTTGAAATACAGAATATTAGACGATCCAGACATTGAGTTGGACTGGTCCAAAATGGTTCAGAGTATTCATTGGATCGGATTAGATCTGATCCATCTACAATAGACTCATACTTGACCATGTTGGATTAGACCAAGTCCGATCCAATCGACACCCTCATGGAGCGGTAAGATTACAAATTGAGAATACATCTCCCCTAAACCTAAAAGCTCCCTGTGACTCTAGTAAAACTATAAAAGCAGGATTTCATCCAAGGTCTCCACTACAATCAATCAAAAACTTTATTAGCAAGTTAGCCAATATCTTCAACATGGTCGATTTCATTAAATACATAGCAATGGTAGGGCAAGGCTACAGCCACACATTAGGGATTAATGGGATTTTGATTTTCATTGACCAAAGAACCTATGTTCTTTTTCAAATTTATGTGGGGATCAAGGAAAGTTTATTTTCCAGAGTCTCCTAAGTTGATAAATAACTTTTCTACCCGGTGCAACATAGGGGGCAGGGGGAATCACTAACACTTGAATGAAACAAAAATGCCCCTTTATAATCAGTCGAAGACTTTACTTACAAACTAGCCGATATCTTCAACAAGGTCAAATTCATTAAATAGTTATAGGAGATCCAATCTGAAGAATAATGTTCATTAATATATTCTTGTTAATAGTTGGATTCGATTAGAATACAATCCAAAGCTAGGTGTTGGGCCTGTTGGCAAGGCATGTCTTATGCACATGATATCAAGAAGACATGTGGTAGAGGTCTGGAACTTTAATAAAAAATGCAAAAGAATCCGCCAATTCACAAAGAAAAGATGTCCAAGGCAAACCCCACTTTTCCTCCACAGAACATGATTGACTTGAGGTGGCATTTGGAAGATAACTTGAAATGAAATCATTTTCTTTTGGGGTGACAATAGGAATAGGCCCCACAAGGATTCCACTTGTTTCCCTAACCATTCTTTAGGGAGAGCAAATCAGTCCCCTACTTGTTTCCCACTATACATCTCTGCGGTGTATTGGAAACATCTTCCAATGATGATATCAGAAATGATGATATCATCATCGGGAGATATTTAAAATACACGGCGACGATGTGTTGTGGGGGACAATCTGGTGGGGGGCTGATTTGAAATCTTCTCTAGGGTGAAATCGTTTTTGCCACTTCGAATAGTGAACCCGAATGAGATGAAATTACTTCATTCCCCTATGGAACAATAGATGTTCGGCCAAAAGTTCAAAAAAAAAAAAAAAAAAGCAAGACATCTATGGCTAGAAAAGTGATTATTTATATACAGACAATTGAAGAAGAAAGCAATATTAATTGCTAGTTGATGAAAGAAGATTTGGCCCGACCCCTCTATTATGTGACACGTGGCAGAAACAACAGTTCGGCAAAAGGGGCCAAGCCTAAGCAGGAACAAGGGGACACACTTCGCCGAACTGACCCTTGTAACAGCTCAGGATACACTTCGCCAAACTTACCCACCTTGTAACAGCTCGGGATACACTTCGCCGAACTGACCCACCTTGTAACAGCTCGGGATACACTACGCCGAACTGACCCGCTTTGTAACAGCTCGGGATACACTTCGCCGAACTGACCCACCTTGTAATAGCTCGGGATACACTTCGCTGAACTGACCCACCTTGTAACAGTTCGGGATACACCTCGCCGAACTGACCTGCCCTATAGATACCTCCGAGCTCAAGACCGCCTCGCTCAGCACTTCGCATCACCTTCTGGGCACCAAAACCAAACAAGTCGTACCATGCCTGACACTAGGGAAGTCCGTGCCCGAGGACGCCACGCCTGACTGACTTGGGATCTGACGTTTGGCAGCAGCACTCTAAACGGTCACCTGCCACCGCCACTGACACCGCCATCTCCAGTTAAACGGTTAGGCAGTGACGGTTCTGTCTCAGCAGAAAGGACGACGGCCGAATTGACAAGCACAAGGGTAACCATACCCGATCTGACAAGGGCCTCGGGACGAGTACACGAAGTGACTATAAGAGCCCCCTGCCCCCCGACAACGGAGGTATGCAAACTTTGCGCTATCTGGTATTACCTTGCTTTTGAAGGATTCTAACTTGAGCTTCGGAGCCTCTACACCGGGTTCCCCCCAGAGCTTTCCCATCTCCTCCGTTTCAGGTTCCCTGCTACTCCATTCGGAAGCAAGGCAGTGGATAGCTAAGACCAGTCGGACCGCGCTCCATCAATTGGCGTCGTCTGTGGGAAATGCTTCAAAAAGCCTCCCTCCAAACTTCAATAACCCCTTTTTCTTCAAAAAGCCCAACACTCATGGCCTCCTCCAGCAACACCGGACGTGGCACGGAGACAAACGCCACCGGGGAGCAACTTCAGGTCCCCGTAGTGTGCGTTGGACAGTTCACCATCCCCCTTTCGGCGGATGGGAACCCCATCTTGAACGCGCCACAAGCAGTGGCACCCGTAAACCCTCCTATCACAAGCGTCCCCTTTCCTCTCCCCATTGAGACAACCTTCACTGAACCAACTGCCGTCCCCCTGGCAGCTAGCCAAAACCGATTGGAGGACTTGATGCAGTGCATGCGGGCAATGCAAGCCCAAATGCAACAGTTCCAGCAACACCAGCTTCACCAGCACCAAGTGCTGCACAACATCTCCCAGTATCACTATCAACAGCAGTTCCCCCAACTACCACTGAACCAACCACTACTTCCACCTCACCACCCCACTCCGAGGCCGGACAAGGCCTCCCCGCAGGATGGTCGCCCCCGCCAGGTGAAGGCCTCCCGGCCCCAGAACCACCCCAACAGCCAGGCCTCGTCCCCAGGCCGAAGAGAGAAAAATGTCATCCCCGCCTCGCAACCCGCAGGCGGGTCGGGAACCTCGCCCGCGAGGTCGGCACCCCGACGCTCCAAGCCCGAGCTCCCGCTCACCGAAAACCGATTCAGCGCCCTGGCGGCAGACTACCAGCATTCCGGGCCCATCAAGCTCAGTAACACGGAGGCCAGCAGCGCCAGCACAAGGCCCGCTCAACGGCGAAGGCGCCGGCGAAGTCGTCGAACCGCCACCCGCGCCTTATCGGAATTCAGAGGCAAAGACACGAGCTCGGACGAGGTAGAGGCTGCCCCGGATCTCTCTGTTCCTTCCCCCTCGCATCGGAACTCCTGGCGGTCCCCTTACCTAGAGACTTCAAGCTCCCACCTCTGGACAAGTACGACGGGTCCTTCGACCCCAACGACCACGTTGACGCCTTTTAGTCACAAATGCACCTCGCCAGGGCCAGCAAATCGTGCATGCGCGTGGCCTTTACCACCACCCTCACGGGGGTAGCCCGCACTTGGTACAGGAAACTGGCCCCCGGGTCGATAAAGTGCTGGGCCCAGTTCATGCAAGTCTTCACCACACACTTCGTCACCAGCCGACGGTGCCCCAGAACAGAGGAAAGCATCTTCGGAGTGGTCCAAAGAGAAGGAGAATCTATTCGGGGCTACATCAAGCGGTTCAACGAAGCATGCTTGCAGATACCGCGGTTGGACCCCGCAGTGTAGCTCGCGGCGGCCAAAAGAGGGGTGACGCACAAAGAATTCAAATGGCACATCGTGGCCAACCAGCCCGCGACCGTGGCCGAATTCCTAAAACTCGCGGATAAGTTCATGAAGACAGAGGAAGAAATCAACCAATGAACCGAAAGCGGGAACGAGAAAAGAAAGAGAGAAGGCGAGCTCTCCAACCCGGTGAATAGAAAAAACCCGACCCGGGAGCCGAAGCCGAACCAGTCCTTCCGGGCCCCCCTAGCAGTTCGGACAGACTACACGCCGTTAAACACGAGGCGGACAGAGATCTTAATGACGATCAAAGACGCTCCGTACGTTAAGTGGCCACCTCGCCTAAAGGGAAATCCGAACAAGAGAAACAAGAATTTGTATTGTAGTTTCCATAGAGACCATGGTCATAGCACCGAACAGTGTAATAACCTCCGGGACGAGATTGAGGGACTCATCCGTCGCGGATACTTGAGAAACTTTGTACAGCACAACAATAACAATAAAGCATGTCGGCAAGGGGAGCACGAAAGGGATGCCCCCGAGTCTAGCAACAGACCTGCCGAACCGTTGCAGAAGCAGCCTCCGAAAGAGAGGCCAGTTCGGGGAACCATCCATGTAATAGTGGGAGGTTCGGTGGTAGCGGGGTGTACATCGGCAGCAGCCCGGACTTCAGTTCGCGAAGCGGCCCTCGAAGAACGGAACCCCCCAAAGAGACCAAAGACCGAAGAACCAATCTTTTTCACGGAGGACGACGCGCGAGGAGTACACTACCCCCATGATGACGTGCTTGTCATTAAGCTAAGGATCAACGACTTCGAGGTCAAGCGCGTACTCGTGGATTTGGGTAGCTCAGCGGACATCCTCTTCAAATCAGCATTTGACCAGCTGCAGTTACAGAGGAGCGAGCTAAAGCCCGCGAACACTCCCCTAGTAGGTTTCAGCGGAGAGGAAGTCAAGCCCCTCGGAAAAGTAACTGTCCCTGTGGAAGTCGGCACATGGCCTTATGCGGTCAGACTCAACCATGATTTCCTGTTGGTCGCGACCCCCTCCCCATACAATGCCATAATAGGGCGGCCAATCACACATATCCTACGGGCGGCGGTCTCCACCTACTATTTGTCCATGAAGTTCCCTACGGACTTCGGTATAGGGGTAGCGCGGGGCGACCAGCTCGAGTCCCGCAAGTGCTACGTTGCCACCCTGAAGGGAAAAACCAAGGCGGCCGACAACCTCGAATTGGAGCGGCCTGCGGAGCAAGGTGAGGAGCGAGCTTCGTCCACGGAGGAAACAATCGCAATCCCGACTTCAGCTACGGACCCAACTCGCACACTAAGCATCGGAGCTTCCATCGAAGACCCCCTACGAGCCGAATTGGTGAGTTTTTTACTTCAAAATTTAGATATTTTTGCCTGGTCCGCGGCCGACATGCCCGGCATTAGCCCCGGACTGATAACTCACAAACTTAATACTAACCTTGTAGTCAGACCCGTTAGACAGAAGAAACGCAACTTAGCCCCAGAACGCTGGAGAGCGGTCGACGAGGAGGTCGAGAAGCTCCTCGCAGCAAACTTCATAAGGGAAGTCCATTACCCGAGCTGGGTGGCCAACCCAGTGTTGGTAAAAAAGGCAAGCGGCAAGTGGCGCATGTGCGTCGACTATACCGACCTGAACCGAGCTTAACCAAAAGATTGCTTCCCCCTCCCCAAAATTGACCGCCTAGTGGACGCAACCTCGGGAAACGAGTTGCTAAGCTTCCTAGACGCCTACTCGGGCTACAACTAAGTTAGGATGGACCCATCCGATGAGAAAAAAACCAGCTTCATAACCGAGTTCGACCTGTATTGCTACAAAGTCATGCCCTTCGGAATAAAAAATGCCGGGGCGACTTTCAAAAGACTTGTAAATAAGCTATTTCGGCTCCTGATTGGTACGAAGATAGAGTGCTATGTAGACGACATGGTCGTCAAGACTCAGTTTTCACAAGAGTTAATACAAGACTTAGATTCTGTTTTCCAAATCCTGCGTCAGTTTAGCATGAAGTTGAACCCCAACAAGTGTGTCTTCGGCGTCACCTCGGGCAAGTTCCTAGGCTACATTGTCAATCGGCGCGGTATTGAGGCCAACCCGGACAAAATAAAAGCCATTCTAGATATGAAACCACCTCGGAAAGTAAAAGAGGTTCAGAGGCTAAATGGTCGCATAGCCGCTCTAAGCCGCTTCTTGTCTAAATCAGCAGACCGCTGCCTACCCTTCTTCAAGGCAGTCAAAGGCAAAGGGTTCGAGTGGACCCAGGACTGCCAGTTCGCGTTTGACGAACTAAAAGGTTACCTCGCTAGTGTGCCAACCTTAGCCCGGCCCGAGGTGGGCGAGGTCTTAGAACTGTACCTCTCGGCGAGCGACGAGGCGGTCAGTTCGGTAATGATAAAGGAAACAGACCGGGTCCAACAACCCATATATTATGTTAGTAAAATTTTGCATGGAGTAGAGGCAAGGTACCCAGAGATAGAAAAACTAGCATACGCCCTAGTAATAGCAACTCAGAAACTCCGCCCGTATTTCCAGGCTCACACCGTCATCGTCCTAACTGACAAACCTCTTAGACAAGTTTTACTCAAACCCGAAGTCTCCGGTCGACTGACGAAATGGGCCATCGAACTTAGCGAGTACGACCTCCAATACAAACCGAGAACCGCTATCAAGGCCCAAGCTTTGGCAGATTTTATCGTCGAGTGCACTTTCATCCATGAAGCCCCACAGGTCGAGCCCGAGGTCCCCAGTTCAGGCGAACCCGGAGCTCCTGAGCCCATAGAGTCTGAACCCCGTGAAGTAGCAGCCAGTGTGGCATCTCTCCTGGTCAGGCGAAGCGCGAACTGGGATGAGGACCCCTAGATCCTTCACGTGGATGGTTCCTCAAACCGGCAAGGCAGCGGAGCTGGAATAGTCTTGTGCGGCCCGAGCGGCACAAAAGTAGAATGCGCACTACGCTTTGAGTTTGCGGCATCCAACAACGAGGTAGAGTACAAAGCACTAATCGCCGGGCTGGACCTAGCGCGAAAGGTGAAGACAAAACACTTGGTCATCTGCACGCGATCTCTCCATGATCGCATATTTGGCCAAAGTAAAAGAAGCCCTGCTCAACTTCCGGTCACACATCATCAGGCAAATCCCGAGGTCAGAAAACACTGAGGCCGACGCCCTATCCCGGTTAGCCAGTACGAGTCACAACAATATGAGAACTGTGTACATAGAGGACTTACCTTGGCCTAGTATTCTCGGGGGGACAGAGGAGGTCGCTCCCGTCTTAGAAGCAGAGCCGAGCTGGATCGATCCACTCGCGAGCTTCCTAATAAACGGAACCCTCCCTGCATAACGCAATGCGGCCAAGAGGGTGCAGCGCCAGGCGGCCAAATACGTCATAATAGATGAACGGTTATACCGACGGTCGTACACGCTCCCCTATTTGCGTTGCCTGTGACCTACCGAAGCCGAGTTCGTACTCCGCGACACTCATGAAGGCCTGTGCGGCGGACACTTGGGGGGCAGAGCACTCGCCCAAAGGGCACTTCGACAAGGATACTACTGGCCAACGATGAAGGCAGAAGCTGTCGAGCTCGTCAGAAAATGCGACAAGTGTTAGAAGCACGCTAACATCCACCATCAACCTGCCTCCGACCTCAAATACCTCGCCAACCCGTAGCCCTTTGGACAATGGGGCATCGACCTCCTAGGGCCATTCCCACCAGCAACAGGCTGAAGAAAATTCTTAGTTGTTGCGGTAGATTATTTTACAAAGTGGATAGAAGCCGAACCTCTGGCAACTGTTACGGCTCGAAACATACAGAACTTCTTTTGGAAGAACATAGTATGTCGGTTTGGGTTACCTCGGGTTCTAATCTCCGACAACGGCAAACAGTTCGAGGATATCAAGTTCCAAGAGTGGTGCCGGAACATGGGGATTCGGCAAAATTTCACATCAGTCGTGCACCCACAGGCAAACGGTCAGACGGAAGTAATGAACAGAGCCATCCTGCGCGGGAGAAACCCCCTTCAACCTCACCGAAGAGCTACCAAGTGTCTTATGGGCTCACCGAACAACCGAAAAAGCAGCCACGGGAGAAACCCCCTTCAACCTCACCGAAGAGCTACCAAGTGTCTTATGGGCTCACCGAACGACCGAAAAAGCAGCCACGGGAGAAACCCTCTTCAACCTCACCGAAGAGCTACCAAGTGCCTTATGGGCTCACCGAACGACCGAAAAAGCAGCCACGGGAGAAACCCCCTTCAACCTCACCTACAGCACTGAAGCAGTGATCCCGACGGAAATCAAAATACCAACGTTGCGATTAGAAACATACGACGATCGGATGAACGGAGACGAGTTACGCACCAACCTCGACCTACTGGACGAGGTAAGGGACCTCGCGCACATCCGAACAGCGGCATACCAGCAGCAGGTAGCTCGCTACTACAATAGCAGAGTAAAGCAACGAAGCTTCCGAGTCGGCGACCTGGTCCTCCATAAGATTATGGTGCCCGAACCCGGCATCGACAAGCTTGGACCTAATTAGGAAGGGCCCTATAAAGTAAAAACAGCGCTCGGGGGCGTATGCGAACTCGGAACCTTGGAAGGCAAACGAGTACCTCGAACGTGGAACATCGTGAACTTGAGGCGATACTACCTATAAACCACCTAGCGAAGTGGACGAAATCAGGCCCTATGTGCCACAAGGCAAGCCGAGGAACTTCGGCGTAGATAGCACATTATCAGCTTGGCAAAAATTCAGTTCGCGGCATAAAAGACCACGGAAATTTAAAAACATGGCAAAGAAACAGCTCGGGGAAGATGAGCAAGGGGAAAAAGACACTCCATTGCAAGAAACAGTACATTGGCAAAAAAAAAATTTACATGCCCGGAGCCACTTCTTCGCCATCGGAAGGCACTTCAACAACACCCGAAGGCCCTGCCTCTCCTTCAGAGTCCAGCTCGCCATCGGCAGCATTGGCCATCTCCTGAGTTATACGCGAAGTGGTTATGGCACTTACATCGAGGTTGGGGTACGTATTCCAGATCATCCACCGGCTCAACTTGAACCCCCTCCTGTAAGAGTCCACCATTAGATCGTCAAAACGCGAGGAGGCAATGTAGTCTTCAACTGCCTTCTTCTTGGCGTCTTTAATGCCTTGGGAAAAAATTTGTGTTCTCTCCCTGATGTCCTCCTGAAGATATTCGACTTGATGCTGCAAATCCAACTTCAAGTCCACCATATGCTTGACAACTACCCCCATGGCCTCGGCGTCACGCTGAGACCTCGCCTGTCTGGCCATCGCGACGCGAGCAGCCTCTTCAGCAGCATAAGCAGCCACATTAGCAGTCCGGGTATTTGCCTCTGCAGCACGGAAGGCTTCTTCAGCAGCATGAGCGGCAGCCTCAGCAGCTCGCGCCTGTAGAGAGCTCCTCTCCACTTCGGCCGCCAAGGCATGAATCGAAGAATTCACCTACCAAAAGAAACAAGTGAGCAAATGACAGCAGAAGCAACAGAATAAAAAAGGAAGACAGAATCTAACTTACCACCATGGCATGTGTTACGGCGCGGCAAGCGACCTGATTCAAGGGAAGATCGGTCCACGCCGCGACCTCCTTGGGGAAAGTAGCGTCCCTACTCTTCTGAAGAGCGTAGTTCGGCGTCAACACGCTCCTAAACTCCACTTGAGCTCCCGAGCCTGAGGGCCCAGCCCGCGTATGAGCAGACCCGGAGTGAGCAAGAGCACTTGTGTACGCAGGAGCACCCATATGAGTGGTTTCAGCGTAAGGCGCCCCGGCAGTCTCGTGCACCGATGGAGTCACTTCGGGCTCCCTAGGCAGATCCTCTGGCGTATGGTCTGGGGCCTGGGGCTCCTCATCCAGGGGTAGCTCGGTACGAGTTCGCTTGGTGACCCGCTTCCTCTTCATACCTTGGAACAAATGCCCCCCACGAGTTCTCTCTGCGTCCATCACACCTACAGAAACGAGTTCGGCATCAGAAAAAAATGAAAGAATAAAGCAAGCAAGAAACCGCATAGCTAGAAACCTACCCGAACTCAAGCCGGCTGCAATAAGCTTGGCCTCCGTTAAGTAGTGGTGGCACTTTAAGCCTTGTCGTGCCCATTGCCGGAGACCCTTCACCGTCTCTTTATCAAGAGTTACGCCCAAATCGGGAGCGGCCTCACCCCACCTGGTCTAAAAGGGCCATCCTTGTGCACTTCGGACGCCGAAGAAGTCCCGCTTCCAAGCTGGGACCTTATTAGGAAGATCGTGCAAAAGCTTGAAACCCTGGCGAAGAGAAAGGTAATACGCCCGTCTCCCCCTAGGAAGAGAACCCGCCTGTCTCTTGAGCATGAAGATAGAGGAGAATATCTCTAAGTCTAAGGGAAAGTTCTGCTCACAAAAAAAGGAAATTATCCCCACCAGGTTCCGAATAGAGTTCGGATGAAGCTGGCCAATGGTGACACCGAAGTGGTTTATGACTTCGACGAGAAGGGGATGGAAAGGAAGTCGCAACCCTGCAGCGAGCTGCTCTCGAAAAATCACGATCTCGTCGGGACCGTGTTCCCAAGGAAAGCTACCCGAAGGAATAAAATATGTGTACCCCCAGGAAGATTGTAAGACAGAAGTATAGATTGAAGCCCCTCAGGCATCATGGTTGAAGGGCCAAACCGGTCTAGCATCCGACCTCGGCGGGAGGTAGATGCCAAATTGCCCGAAGCGACTCGACCTACTGGTTCGTAGTCCTCAAACTCCACCTCAGGATCACTGAGGCAGTCTAGGGACACGGCTCGGTTGGTGGAACCTACATCAGCCCTACTCGAAGAATCGTCTGAGCTATCAAAGGTAGACATTGGGGAAAAGACGAATTCAAGAAAATACTCACCGGAAAGTTTGAAGAAAAAACAAAGAACCGTGAAGACTGTATAACCAGCCTTGACGCGAGCTGGAAAAGACTTGGACACGAGCTGAAAGGTTGGACGCGAACTCAGTAGACAAACCGCAGAGGTGACAAAACAATCGGGGTCCCCCACTATTTATAGCTACAGTAACCAATAATCGACCGTGCAGACCGAAGACGATCCGACGGCCCACGTTCTTACCGACCGCACAACCCTTAAGGTCGAGACGTGATTGGCGCACGTCTTTCCAAAAAAAGCAAAACGTCAGCGCACATCTTTTTGAAACCAACGTCGCTTCGACCCGCGTCTTTTCGAAACTGACGCGCCTCACGTCACCCTGACAGTCGCCCGCGCACGTACAGCAGTGGTGCGCCTTTTTGAAATGACCCGTTGTCACGTCCCAGCGGCGCGAATTGGTTTGAAATTTAAAACGCGCGGTCACAACCACCAGCGTTCTTGAGTAAGCATGTTTCCAGCCTTCTCGAAAACCGAAAGAACCCGAGCAAAAGCGTCTCGTGCAGTGAAGGTTCAAAGGACGGGACAAATCCCCTAGCTACCTCGCGAAAACTCCCCGCACCATGGCAAGACCCCCAACGCAAGGAGTGGGGGGCAATTGATGAAGGAAGATTTGGCCCGACCTCTCTATTATGTGACACGTGGCAGAAACAACAGCTCGGCAAAAGGGGCCAAGCCTAGGCGGGAACAAGGGGACACACTTCGCCGAACTGACCCTTGTAACAGCTCGGGATACACTTCACCGAACTGACCCACCTTGTAACAGCTCGGGATACACTTCGCCGAACTGACCCACCTTGTAACAGTTCGGGATACACCTCGCCGAACTGACCCGCCTTGTAACAGTTCGAGATACACCTCGCCGAACTGACCTGCCCTATAGATACCTCCGAGCTCAAGACCGCCTCGCTCAGCACTTCGCATCACCTTCTGGGCACCAAAACCAAACAAGTCGTACCATGCCTGACACTAGGGAAGTCTGTGCCCGAGGGTGCCACGCCTGACTGACTTGGGATTTGACGTTTGGCAGCAGCACTCTAAACGGCCACCTGCCACCGCCACTGACACCGCCATCTCCAGTTAGACGGTTAGGCAGTGACGATTCTGTCTCAGCAGAAAGGACGACGGCCGATTTGACAAGCACAAGGGTAATCATGCCCGATCTGACAAGGGCCTCGGGACGAGTACACGAAGTGACTATAAGAGCCCCCTGCCCCCCGACAACGGAGGTATGCAAACTTTGCGCTATCTGGTATTACCTTGCTTTTGAAGGATTCTAACTTGAGCTTCGGAGCCTCTACACCGGGTTCCCCCCGGAGCTTTCCCATCTCCTCCGTTTCAGGTTCCCTGCTACCCCGTCCGGAAGCAAGGCAGCGGACAACTAAGACCAGCTGGATCGCGCTCCATCACTAGTCATAGCATAGCTGTTGGCTTTAATAGCAAAAGAAATCTATGACTACAAGATTGTAGATACAGTACAAGAGCCATTGCGGAATTAGAAGAATCGCATGTTTAGCACTCCCCTTAAGCAATCAAGAAGGGAGAGAGAGTGTGGACCATAGACCAAGCGAGATAGGGACAGTACATAGTAAATATACCAGAAGGAACCCATTCGTTCAAGGAAGAAAAAGATTGAGCTGACATGAATCTTATCCAATAAACCTAGACATAAAATTGATTTTTTTTATATTTGAATTCAAATCTTATTCATTTAGTTTTAAATCCAACTTGAATTGAATAAGGAAATTGAATATCATTAATAAATTAAATAAAAATAATTATATACATTATATATTATTAATAAAATGAACTCAAGAAAAAACTTAATATTATATATCATAACTAAAGTGACTTGAAAAGAACTTAATAACCCCACATGTTGGCTGTTGACCAATATTTTAAAAACCGACCCAGAGGCCGAATCATTTTTGCCTCTATGTCGCGGGTCACCGGTTCGATCAGCCGATCGAACAGTTCAGACCGTGCCATGTGTATGTGTGTGTGTGTGTGTGTATGTCTATACACTAAAATGACCACATTTGTTATGTAGTCTATCTCTAATTGTGAAGGTTGAAAATGTAATTTCAATTAATGATTTTCATCCATTTAATCCCCTATCATTAAATCTTGTATTTAAGGTATTAACTCTCAATTTCTCCTATTAACTTCCATATTTAAGTTACTTTTCACTAATAAATGCTATTAATTAGATTTATGTCCAATACTTTAACAATATAAACCCATATATTTTAAAACTTACTCAAAAACAAAATCATTCTTTATTCAAGTGATGACTAAGCAATTCAACTATCCAAATCAAATTGGCCAACCCATGAAGTCATAGTTAGATAATAAAATTTTTAAATAAAAATAAATATAAAAAATTACAAAATGTAGAAAAAATAGACACATTTATGATATTTTTTATTAATCAAATTAAAAAACAAGTGTAATAAACAATAATTATTTTTTATTGATGATGAAAATGAAATACATAATCTAAAACTAAAAAAAATGAAATTATGTTCCTATTTGGTATAGATCAATAGTTTAACTTTTGGGTCAAATATGTCAACGTTGAATGTCATAATTAAATAATAAAAATTAATAAAATATAAACAACATAAAAACAAAAAATACATAAATTTTACAAAAAACATTTAGGTACATGTATAATATCATATATTTAACATATTAAACAAAAAATAAGTGTAAATAACAATATTATTTTTACACACATAGAAACAAAAAAAAAAATTATAGAAAATTTTGAATATATCCAAAACTCCATGTTTGCACTACTAATAAAAATATGAATAAAATTGTAAAACTTTCTTTCGACTAAAATACTCATTTCTTGAATTTAATCCATATTTAATTGTGAGGTTTAAAATATATTTTGAACTACAATTTTCACCTCATTCATTTCCCCATCTCTAAATTTTACATGTTTTTGATAAATAAACAAAAAAGTATATACTAAGAAGATAAAACATTATAAAAAGAATAGTCCAGCCCAATAGGTAGGCCTACCAATGATACCCAAAACTTTGTAGTTCAATATGAGGTGCTTACATAATGATATCCAAATTTTGCAATTTATATCCAATTAATAGTGAAAAACAAAAATATAAAAAATAAGAAAACATAAAATTTTATAGAAAATTTTGGATACATTATTCCTATCATTATCATCATCTAGAATTTCCTTGTGCAAAGCACGTAATCACCTACTAGTATATGTGTGTGTATAAATACATATTTTAGCAATAAATGTATAAATATGTTTTAGATATGTTATATGTATTATTTTATATTTACTTTATATTTTTAATTCAGTTTTTAATTTTTTATTTATAAAAATATTAAAATTTAAAATTTGAGGCCAAAAAAGGGTTTTTTCGCGAAAATAGCGGGGAAAGGCACCTTGGGAGTTGGGACGTATACGTCTCGAAAATTTACCCAAAATAAAAAATACCCCAATCAGACATTGAAATGCAAAGTTATGGTCTCTGAAAGTTTTGCATGCATTGTGTGTGCAACCCGCAACCCGGTAACCGGGTCAAATGGGTTAATGGTCGGGTCGAATGGTTCTTGACCAAGTCAACGATTTTTTACCATTGAATGGATCTTGATTGAACTAGACCTGGAATCCTGGCTAGATGATGGTTCGAATGGTTCAACCGAATGGGTTAATGATGGGTTGAAAACATTATTGTTGACACGTTTGATTGACCACTAAGGGTGCAAAAGGATTGGATCATAATCCGATATGGTCCAAAGTTTATTCCCATTTTGTTGGATTTGGGTATCCCCACTTTGGATCTTTGGATCGGATAATAAGATTCTATCAGAATTTGAGTTAATATGATGGGTTGAAAACATTGTTGTTGACACATTTGATCGACCACTAAGGGTGCAAGTGGATTGGATCATAATTCGATCCGATCCAAAGTTTGATCGCATTTTGTTGGATTTGGATATCCCCACTTTGGATCTTTGGATCGGATAATAAGATTCGATCAGAGATTTTATTGAATTCAGATTACCCCTATCCGATCCAATATATATATATATATATATATATATATATATATATATATATTATTTATTTATTTATAAATATATATAATACATATATGTATATGTATATGTTATTTATTTATATTACATTTTTGTACATTTCTTATATTATTTTTTTTATAAAAATCATGTATATATATGATGAAAATAGTTAAAAAGATATTTATATTCTTTGTTTTTATTTATTTAATTTTCTTTTAATAATTTATTAAAAAAAACACTAAATCAAATCAGGTCGAATCTGAATATCCAACTTCCTCATCAGATTTAACTTCAAATCCCTATTTGTGAGATTCGATCGAATCTTCAAATCGGATTGAATTTACTATTCATAAAATCGCATCATATTGAGATATATCATGATTCGAATCCGACCCGATCCATTTGCGCCACTACGATCCACCCCATTCAGTTTGATTGATCCCCTAAAAAGAGACTTGATCTGTCCCAACAAAAAATTATTCCAAAACCGACGAAATAAGTCATTTAATACAGCTGATATCAGACAGCTAGCTACTTTTTTTTCATTTGAGCTTTATGTAATTAAATAACTCCTTTTTTATCTGAGCTTTACGTTCTATAAATGGTCCCATCCCAGCAATCTAAATCAAGTGGCAAAATATGGGTGCATGCCCAGTCCCATCGCCTGGCTACAAGGGAAAAAGTGGATCATGGTTTTAAATGTGTGAATTTTGTGAAATTTCTGTTTAGAAAGCCACCGACACCAATTATTTATGGAGGTTAAAAATTTTGTGAAATTTCAGCATATATCCAAAATCGATGTAAAACTGATTAATTCACATTTCAATCAATATACTTTTACATTATAAAAACTTTACACTAAAAATAAACGCAACCCAAGACAAAAAATATTTTAGGCTTTAGAAGCTAAAACCATAATCTGGAGCCAAAAGCCCTACAACTGGGACATGCTTTTAGGCTTTAGAAGCTAAAACCATAAAAGTGTATACAAAGACAGCGTTAAATATAAGGCACGAGGCCACAATATAAAGAGGATACTTGCCTTAGTTTTCTAAGTTTGTCATAAAAGTTAAGTCTAAGTATCATACATCATATATGGTTAATACTCAATAGTTTATACATATAAAAATATTTTATAATGTTGTAGATATAAATCAGATACTTGCCTTGGTTCTAATGCGAGTCATTAAAATTAAATTTTGATTATGTAATATTAACTTATATATTTATTATTTATTGTACGAATGTGTAGTGCATGTTCTCACACTAATATTATATAAAGTGCATACTTGCCTCGAGTTTGATGCAAGTTATAAAAGTTAAATCCAATATTATGTATCATATATGGTTAATATTAATATAGGTGCATGTGTTAAACTTTATAATGTTAATTTATATCTTTGTTATTTACTTGCACACACCTCACACTAGTTTATACTATCATAAAGTGAATAATTGCCTTGCTTTTGGTGCAAGTCTTTAATTGAATTTGATCATATAATGTCAATTTTATGGAGGCAAAACACATTAGATCGGATTCAAATAGGGTATATCTGAATCTAATCCAATCCAATCTGAAGATCCGGTCGGATCTCACAAAGATTTATTCCAATTCAAATCCATTAAGGATGCTGGATATCTATATTTGATCAAATCTGATTTAATTTCTTTACAAAAATGCAATATGAACATATTTATAAAATATATAGAACTTGATTCTTTTGAATCGAATAAAGGATGATACGAATTTGATTCAAATTTTTAATCAAATCCTATTATTTGATCCGATCTGATCTAATCTAATAAAATCTAAGAGGGGAGATATTTGAGTCCAACAAAATAGGACCAAATTCGAAATAAGATCAAATCATGATCTTCCCCATTTTCACCCCTAGTCAAGTTACCTCTTTACCCAACCTACTTATAAATATAAAACATAATGCAAACTCATAAGACCATATAATTGGGTTTGTTTGGTTATATATATATATATATATATATATATATATATATATATATATATATATATATATTTTGCACTTTTCCCTAATACATAATATATAAAAAGTGGATACTTAGATCTAATATACCATATATTATATATGATCAATATACTTAACTTGTTCAGTTTATAAGAATTAAATAAAACATTTTAAGATAATAAATAATTGAAATAAAATAATAAAATTTCATACAAAATAACCATCCCATATTTACGGCATTTCAAAATATCTAATATCTGAAATTAATTAATGCTACAATTATTTGTTTCATGTCATAAGAGTTTATTAGGTTCAACTCCTTAATCACCAAACCCTGACCCTTCATAGAGTACAGATCATCATCTGCCAACTGCCGTGATCATTGAAAGGCCACAGTCATTATAACATAAAGGACACCAACCACTCATCATCAATGAACCACTGTCATCTGATGTGTTTGATCTGTCATATTCCTAACATGTACTTTGTTGCGTTCGGACAAAGTTCAAGTTTTAAAAAATCTCTCGATGATGTTATGTTTCGGTTGCACGGCTGGGATGTGTTGTGGGACGTTGTAGGATGTTCCTCGAGATTTGCTTCTTATACATGATATGAGAAGCTCTAATTGAAAAAATATGTAAATTTTGTATTAATAAATTTTTTAGAATGTTTGGCTGTAATGGGTATAAATATAAATTTTAATTTTTTAGCTTTAAAATGTGAAATCTAGGGGGTGCTCTGGTAGATGCATATTTAAGACCCAATCAATCTTATTGGTTTTTAAAAATTTTGAATCCAAACTGAACTGAATCAATTAAAATAAATTTTTTATAATGTTTGATTGTAATGGGTATAAATATGAATTTTAACTTTTCTGGATTGAAATGTCAAACCTAGGGGTGCTCATGCATCCGGGGGCACATATTTAAAATCAAGCCAATCTGAACGGTTTTTAAAATTTTTAATTGAAACTAAATCAAATCAATTGAATGTATTATTAACCAGTTAATCGGTATAATATATATAGATCGGTTCAGTTAATCATGGTTTCTTTCCTAGGTTCAATTAACTGGATTTTTTATTTAAATTTCAGGTTTCGGTTCTGATGAGGGCAGATTTGGCCCTCCAGTGAAATTGCAACACGTGATACCTCGTGACAACTAGGCAAACACCCAGGCAATAACTTACCAAGTTGGTGTCCCTCCCGGGCATCGGTCTGGCTGGCCTGGCGCGACCTGGCGCGACCTGGCGCGGCCTGCATGCGGCCTGCGCGCGGCCTACACGACCTGGCCAGATCAGCCTGCCACAGGCGCCAACCTGGCAACCTGGCTCGGACATAGGCGTCGACCTAGCAACCTGGCCCGGACACAAGCGCCGGCCTGGCAACCTGGCTCGGACACAGGCGCCGACCTGGCAACCTGGCCCGGACACAAGCGCCGACCTGGCAACCTGGCCCGAACACCGACCCACCGACTGACACAGGCGTCGACCTGACAACCTGGCCCGGACACAGGTGCCGACATGGCAACCTGACCCGGACACAGGCGCCGACCTAGCAACCTGCCCCGGACACCGACCCACCGACTGACACAGGCGCCGACCTGACAACCTGGCCCGGACACAGGCGCCGACCTGGCAACCTGGCCCGAACACCGACCCGCCGACAGACACAGGTGCCGGCCTGGCAACCTGGCCCGGACACCGACCCGCCGACAGACACAGGCGCCGGCCTGGCAACCTGGCCCGGATACCGACCCGCCGACAGACACAGGCGCCGGCTTGGCAACCTGGCCCGGATACCGACCCGCCGACTGACACAGGCGCCGACCTGACAACCTGGCCCAGGCGCCAACTTGGCCGCCTGACACAAGCGCCAGCCTGACAACCTCGAGGAGTTCATCACCGTACTCCAGTTCTGACGGGATATGACGTCTTACTGTTTGAAGGCTTTTCACCCACCTAACCCGCGAGGGCACCACTATATAAGGACTCCGACCCCCAAAGCCAAAGGGGGAGGAAAAAGGATGGTAACCCCCGCTCTCTAGCTCTCTCATTTCCCTCCAAGCCCTCTGTAATCAGAATGCTAACTTAGGCATTGGAGAGTCCCCGCCGGGAAAATACCCCTGGGTCCTTTGATTCAGTTCTCGCAGGTCCCTCAGCTCCCGCCGCCTACAAAGGAGAGAAAATCACCTCACGCGGAGGGTAGTCGGGTTGCGCTGCACCAGGGAGCTCCACCATCCTCTAAGTTGCAGGCTGCCTAGGAGCAAGTCAAGTGACAAGTCCACCAGGCAGTTCGCCACCACGGAGTTCACCACCAGGGAGTTCGCCACCAGGCAGCTCGCCACCAGGGAGTTCGCTACCAGGCAGTTCGCCCCCAGGCAGTTCACCACCAGGGAGTTCGCCACTAGGCAGTTCGCCACCAGGCAACTCGCCACCAGGCAGTTTGCCACCAGGCAGTTCGCCCCCATGTAGTTCACCACCAGGGAGTCTGCCACCAGGCAGTTCGTCACCAGGAAGCACCACCAGGCAGTTCGCCACCCCGCAGTTCGTCACCAAGTAGTTCTCCATCAGGGAGCTCGCCACCGGGTCAAACAACGAGGTACTTAGCCAAAAAATTTATACATCACAAAAAATGGTACGTGACCAAAAACGGTTACATCAGGTTCCATTTTTTTATTTCTCGATCTTTGAGTGCACGCTTGGTCTAAAGTAGGGGTGAGCAAAAAGATTGAAAAATCGACTGAAACCGAACTGAAAAATTAGTTAACTGAATCGGTCAGTTTGGTTTCAGTTCAATGATTTTAAAAAACCAAAGGCACCATTCGGTTTCGGTTAACCAATTTAAAAAACTGGTGGTTAATCGAACCGACTGTTATACATGTTTTTGTATATATTTTTTATATATTTATGTATATTATATGTATTTTATATATTATAAATTAATAAATACACATTATATATAAATATATATTTATAATATATTATGTATTATTTATCATTTAAAATATAATATTATATATATATATATATTTATAATAAATATTATAAAGTAAAAAAAAAACTGAAAAACCGACGAACCAAACCGTCAGTTAACCGAACCAGTCAACCGATTAACCGACTAGTTTCGATTCGGTTCCGGTTACCGGTTTTCCAAAAACTGATACTATCGGTTCGGTCAATAAAAATGCCCACGATTCGATTACCCGAACCATTAGCACCCATAGCGAAAATCATGGAAAGGGATTTTTGTTCAGCAAAAAAAAAAAAGACTTTTTAGTTAAATTGATTTGAGAGTCCATCTTGGAGGCTTCAAATTAAATGGCATTGACTAGCCACATTACAGTTATTGAAAACTAGCTTCATTGAAAAGTCGATTTTCTGAATATTTCATCAAACATAGCTTTTAGGCTTTTCATGTGGGACAGTGTTGCAAAGCTAGAAGTGGCTTTGGGGTCTTTGTAAGGTGAAATCTGCTGAATTTGCTGAAGCTTATTGGTTATTAGAAATTGCAGCCTTATTGCAAAATACCTTGGTATAGTAAATTTATTAGTCTTAAGCATGGTTTTAAAAAATGTCTCGGAAACAGAACTGTTTTGGCCATTGGTTTCTAGGTCAACGGTTTGACTGTCCATTTCAAATAGACAACCTGTTTTGACAATAAAAATAAAAAAGCATAAAAAAATAAAAATGATCAAAACCGTTGAACGAGTTGACAGTTTGACTGCCCGGGTCAATGGATCGTTGACCGATTCAATGATTTTTGACTAAGAATCGGTTGTCTGAACAGTTCTCGGGTCAAACGGTCTGATCGTCTGGGTCAATGACGGTTCAAAAACCATTGTTTTAAGTGACTCTTAATTTGATTAAAGCTCGTATGTCTCAGTCTCTGGTCTTTTGAGTGCTGTCAGCTTGCTGTTTGGCCTCTTTTATATGATATTTTCAATTTTGAAGGTATTAATTTGAAGTTTGATAGACCTCCTTAGTTTTCATTTTCTCTTTTTCTCTCTTGGTTGTGGGCTTCTTTGTTTTCTTTTTTTTTTTTGGGTTTTCTGTTCTTGTTTCCTGTTCTTTCTGTGCTTGTGATCATTTTTAACTGTGTGGAAGCCCTCCCAAATGGGCACTGAGTAAAGTTTGTTTCTTCAAAAATGGCTCAATCAAAGTTAAGTTTGTTTCCAATTTCTGAAAATTTACTTGCATTTTTTATAAAAAAATAAATTGATACAATTTGAATGCAAAAAATGTGAAAGAAACCAAATTTGCTTCCATTTTCATTTTCAAATACATTCCTACTTTTAATGAATGTGTTAGATTAGAATCTTTTCCAATGATACAGAATGCCGACCACTAATCCCAGAGGTTCAACCTTTTGATTCTTCCGTTTTGAAGTACCCCAGTCCACGCCACAAAGCTTACCAAAAAAAGTCTTAAAAAAACAATCCCTTTGATAGGCTTTAGCCCATGTGAATGCTTATTTTTAAGCGCTCATTGAAATAAGCACCCAAAAGTGCTTGATAAAATAAGCACCCAAAAGTGCTTGTTCATGAAATAAGGCCATGTTTGGCATGACTTAAAATAAGCACTTCTAGTACTTATTGCGTTTTAGAACCCAAAAATAGGATGCAGGCCTTTTCCACGGAAAAAATAGTTGATGGGTGAGTTTGGCTTCTTGCATTTTCAAGAAGCACTTCTTTTATTTCCCACCCAGTTTTGCCCATTTAAACTTTTCTTAACGCTCAAAATGCTCTTATCAATTCTAAAGCCCTCGCCCCACATTCTTCCTCACTTTTTCATACCATTTTCACTTCTCACCACTTGCAGCAGGGTTGAGCTACAACTATGTATGTTTGTTTTCCAACCATATTTCCTGTTTTTTCATTGAAAAAACTGATTGAACATTGATTCTCATAACTCCATCTTATCCTTCTGTATTTTTTTTGTTGTTGTTTGTTTTGAATCAAACACCTTTAATAATGGGTTTTGCAATAAATCAGGTATGATTTGATGTCTCCATGGAACCAAACTAACAAATGTAACTACCCAAACATGAATATTACACACATGGTGTTTATGCATGCATGTTTTCTTATGTTTATACACAATGGAAGACAATATTTATATTGGCAAAAGTCCATTTTTTATTAAAAAATTTTGTCAAATAAGCATTTTCTTTTTCATTAGAAAAATTACTCCAAAAAAATTTCTTACCAAGTGGATTTTAAACGCTTTTTTAAAACTGTTCCTAAAAATGCCTATTTAGAGAGACAAGATGCCACATGCCAAACAAAGCCTAAACTTATTTTTAATAAATACTAAGTATGTGTTTGGTTCCATTGGTATTTATTAGAAAAACACCACCACATGGGTGGTGGCCTTTATTGTATGTGAAACAATGAAACAACTGTTTAATTTCACTATTTATTAAATAAATGGTAAAAAACTGAAACGTTTTGATTTTTGTGTATGGGGCACAGGGAGAAATGCCAAATTCTTATTTCTCCCAACACCCCAATGTATCTTAAAACCAAATGCTGATGTATCATACTTTAATGGTATTAATTTGAGGTAAAGAATAAAAAACATTTAAAATCTAGCCCGATCAAACAACAAAAATAAGAAATATTTAAAAAGAAAAAAACATTTGGACTTGTCTTATCACCACCCATAAACATAACTAAACACGTGATTGCTTTGGACCTCTCTTGTCCCACAACATCGTTTTTAAAATACCATTACTACCCTCCTTTCGAAAAAGCAATTTAATATTCTAAACATGTCCTTGCTGTTTGGCATAAATACTTCTTTTTCTCCACTTATTACTAAAAAGGAAAAAAAAAAAAAAGTGGATGAAACAAATTCACGTAATCTATCGATTAGGATGATGGTGAATATGTCATCCTTTCGTTCTCCATGTTTGGGCCCTTTTTAATTATTTCCTTCTCCATGCATCTTTAATGTGCATAAAAGCTAAAAGCGTACGTTAGTACAATTCAGAATCTTAGTAGTGTCAAATTATGCAGACGTATTTTCGTAAATAAACGGAACTCCAAGGGTATTCCCATAAATAGCAAGTCAAAGAGTCTAGTCTTCCTCGGAATCCAAGTAGCCATCCATTTGCCTGAGAAAAATTTCCAGGGTCGGACCACCGTGTCCCCACCGCTACTCTTTCTGAAAATCTCCTTCTAGAAGACGAAAACCATTCTCTCTCTCTCTCTCTCTCTCTCTCAGTTCGAAATTACCTTTTATTATTAAAAAAATGGAAATAGTAATAATAATTCATAAAAAAGAGGTAAAATATTTCCAAATTTGTCTTTTTTATTATTTTCTTGGTGGAAGGTTCTTTTAATTTCGGTCTAAACTCTAAAAGCAGCGAAATGGCGCGGTGGGAAGAGAGAGACGGCGAGATGGCTTCACCGTCGGGGAATCGAGGCGAGTCGACTCGGATAGTAGCACGATCGTCGCTTGTCGACTCGTTGAAAGGGTGTGGTTTATCGGGGGTTCGAATCGATAAGGAGGATTTAAAGAGAAGGATTCTGATACCGGAGTACCTCCGTCTTGCTATGCGAAACGCGATTCAGTCGAAGGACCCGAATGCCGGCAACCGGCACGCTGGGAGTGGGAACGAGCAGGCACCGGAGGCGCCGATGGTTGTTTTCGTGAACTCGAGGAGTGGGGGACGGTATGGGCCGATTCTTAAGGGGAGGCTTCAGGAGCTGATGGGTCAAGAACAGGTTAAGTATTCAAAGATTCCATTGTTTTGTGAATTCAGTTTAGGGTTTTGGTTGGCTCGCTGGAAGATGGGTTTTTGATTTCTTTTGGGAACTGTAAGAACCTGTGTCTGTGTGAGCTGAATCACTTTTGATTGCTTAAGCGAGAATTGTGTGCATACGTGGAGCCACTTTATGTCCTCTTTCTTTGTGTTTAATGGAGAGAAAACCAAGCAATTTGTTCATGGATTAGTGCTAATAGAACCTCAAAACTACTTAGTAAGCAGAAAAGAGACTAGCTAAGTGCTGAGCTCTAAGCATCCAAAATTTCTGCTTCTACAATGAGGTTACAGCAGTAATATGCTGTGATTATAAACGAATGGAAAATTGGTGAATTTGGTTTTTATTTAATAGGATCAAACCTCTATTATAGTAATTCTACTCGACAGATAGCGATTGCTATTTTCGTAGATTGCCAGAAGAGATCCTATTATTCAGGGGAAAGAGTGGTGTTCGCTTATGATTGTGGTGCTGGATAGTATAATAGCTTTTTATTCCCTCTCAGATGGTTGCTCAAATTATGTTGTAGTGCCAGGATTTATCAGGGTCTTAATAACAACTTCGATTTGAAAGCAGTTATGCTGACGAAATTTATTTTACGTCAGAACTCTCCACGAAATCTTCCTTGATGACGCCTTAAAGTGTATTCAAAGAGGTCAAGGGGAAACCCTCTGGGGATGCAGCTTTGCCACTCCACAATGTCTTGAATCGAGGTTCTATTTTTGATAAAAAATTGATTTCAAGCAATTTCATAAATGTCAAAATGTTCCAAGATTTCAAGCTTTCAACCAAAAATTTTGCCTGTTTAGGTTTAAGGTTCTATTTTTTTTTATGAATATTTGACACATTTCCAAAATTTCTTTACGCCTTGATATTCGTGTTGAAATTTAAAATTGATATCCGAATGAACTTTTTCCTCAATTATCCTCCATACTACCTTTTTTTGTAGAGGATGCAGATTGAAATTTAGACCATACATGAGTTAATGCTCTTACTTTTCATTATTCCTCTCACTCAGCAAAATGGTGATTTCCTGTGTTTTCTCATGGTTGATTTTTGCTAGTTGATTACATGTTTTCAAATTGACTGTGGGTTTTCTCTTTTGTTATTTATATTAACTTAGGAACTTTATGTTAGTAATATGTCTGAAAATTTCATATTATCATATGTATTGCAGGTTTTTGATCTTTCAGTTGTGAAGCCTACAGAATTTATGCAGTATGGATTAGCTTGCTTGGAGAAGTTGGCTGACCTTGGTGATCATTGTGCAAGAGATATTCGTTCAAAGCTGAGGGTTGTGGTATGTTGGCTTGAGTTTGTCAATTGCTCACTTATTGTTATTGTTGTTGTTGTTGTTGTTGCTTTTATTAGTATTATTTGATATAGTATTGATTTTTCAATATAGTGGGGGTGTGCCTTTTGGCCCTTTTGGCCTCGTATATGAAAAAAAGCAAGAAAAAACTGGTCAGTAAAGAAAATGAAAATGAAAAGTAAACATGCTTCAAAGTATGAAAAAATAATTTTGAAATATCTTAATGACCTAATATTTGCAAACTTAACTAGGATTGAACTACTGAGGGCAATAAAATGCAATGTTTCTTTTTTTAATTTCATCTTCTTACCACCTTATCAACAAGAAATTCTTGTCTCCAAATAAATGTTGCTTATGTTTCTTTTGTAAGGATAACGTAGGGAGAAAAGTAATATATTTCATAATGTCCATCCTTGGGGTCTGAAACCTTTGCTGTTGCAAGCAACATCTAATTGAAATGTTGATGCAGTACTTGGTTTATACAAGAAGGCTGTTCAAACATTTGATGGGATGCCAGAAGTCCATCGATTTCCACTAGGAAAGGATCCTCCTTCATTTCATTTGATAGAGATTTGAATATGATTTCACCATAATGGGCCTTGCATGCCTGCTATTTGATTCTTGTGTCACGCCACAAAAATTAGAAGTGCTAGAGAGCATCTATTGGTTCTCTTCTTCAGTCATATAAGTACTTCTTCCAAATCATTAATGTTTTTTTTTTTGATGAATAATAGTAAGTTTATTGATTCAGAAGCAAATTAGAGTGAGTTCATACATCATCCCAGTGAGAGACGCGAGCTGCAGCCCCTCGTTGAAACTTACAAGTAAACTAGGAAAGAAAAACAAGAATCACAACTGAGCCCAAAATAATTCTTCCCTATTTACCCCTTGCTTAGCTAACACATCTGACAAGGTATTTGCTGATCTCCCCACCCACTGTACAATGACCAACATATTCCTTGTCAACCAACTAAATTTCTTCATTTCATTCTTGTATTGCCACATAGCCTCTTCAGAATTTTTCAACCAACTCACCACCACTTTGGAATCCCCCTCGATTATTAGTTGTTGTACCCCCAGCTGGTTTGCAAATTGAACCTCTTGTACAGCAGCTAAAAGTTCTGCCCTGATGGAATTCCCAATTCCCAAAGGACCTGAGTAGAGCAACAAAATCTCTCCCTTCTCATTTCTCAAAGCACGCCCCATTCCGGATAATCCTAGATTACCCATGCTGCTTCCATCAAAGTTCAACTTAATTGAGCCTTCGGGTGGAGGAGACCAGTTTGTAATTGATTTGGCCTTTAAAGATGAGCACCTTGCTACTGCTAACCAATTTCTCCAAATGTCATTAAAGGAGAATTGACGAAAGATTTCCAAGGTCTTCAGCCAATGTATTGCCCTGTTTAACACACAGTCTTTCAAATCTTGGCTGTTCCTTTCCTTATCTTGAAAAATTCTGAGATTCCTTTCTTCCCAAAGAGTCCAAGTCAAGGCAGCACGAGCACATCTCTACATAATTCTCTCTATTTTTTTAGGCCAATAAAAGGTAGAATGGTTGAAAAGCATGTGAACTTCTGCTGGTAGACTCAAACTACCCCCAAACAACGAAAGTAGCCAAGCCCAAAGGTCTGCAGAAAAGGGACAAGATACTAATAGATGGTAACAATCCTCACCGTGAGCTCTACAGAGGATACACCAATTAGGAGAAATACAAAGAAAAGGTCTTCTCTTTTGTAGGTTGTCTAAAGTGTTTACTTTCCCATGGAAAACTTCCCAACAAAAAGCCATAATTTTTGGGAGGATTGGCTTACACCAAATTTCTTTTGACGGAAAGGGTTGGTGAGTAGAAAGTTGAGAGATGGACTTGAAAAAAGAAGCACAAGAGGGTCTAGGAGTCCAAACCCTCTTATCTGGCTTGGAGGGATCCAAACAAACCTGATTAAGACACCCAAGCAAAAAAGAAAGAGACTCAATTTCAGCATCCCTAAGTCCTCTACGAAAACCAAAATCCCAAGTAGGATCTAAGGGTGTTCCCAAGGGTGAGACAATTTTTGAGACCACCTCTTTTTTGTACAAAGAAATAGAAAAAAGCGCGGGGAACAAATCCTTTAACGGTGAGTCTCCTACCCAAATATCCTCCCAAAAAAGGATAGAGTTGCCAGAACAAAATTCATACCTGATAAAATTGAGGAATTGAGGAAGGGTGTTGTGAATAGCCTACCAAGGTGCTGCTAGGTTAGCTTGCCTCGATACACCAGCATCCCATCCATTCTCTGACCTCCCATGAATGCTTCCCACCACCTCATGCCACAATCTCTCTCTTTCCAAAGGCCATCTCCACAACCATTTCCCTAACAGAGCTTGATTCTTTCTAATTACCCTCCCAATTCCCAAACTTCTCTCTTCTTTGCTTCTGCACACAATTTCCCAATTAACCAAGTGATCATTTTTCTCTTGTCACGGCTCCCATAAGAAGTCTCTCATCAACTTCTCCAGCTTCCTAGCTTCCCTAACTGGTATCCTAAAGACAGACAAATAATAGGCAGGTAAGTTAGCCAAGGTAGCTCTTATTAGGGTAATTCTTCCTCCTAAAGAGATATAGTTCCTCTTCCAAGAGACTAATCTCTTCTCAAAATTTTCTAACACTGGGGTCCAAAATCTACTCTCCCTAGGATTTGCCCCTTAAGGAAGCCCTACATATGACATAGGCCAAGCAGAGGTGGAACACTCAAGACACTCCGCAATAGCCTCGACCTCCCCTACCTCCAAATTTATACCTGCTATGCAACTCTTTTCCAGATTTATTCTCAAATTAGAGACACTTTCAAATCCTTTTATTAGCTCCTTTAGGTTTGCTACCTTTTCACTAAGACCTCCTTCACAAAAAATCATTAGGTCGTCTGCAAACTGAAGGTGGGTGACGGGGATTTGGTGTCGCCCTATTCTCCAACCCCTGATGGCATCTTCGCTGTCAGCCTTATTAATGATTCTACTAATCACATTAGCTACTAAGGTAAAAAGGAATGGTGAAAGTGGATCCCCTTGCCTGACACCCTTGCAAGCTGGAAAAAAATCCCTCACCGTACCATTTACCAGAATAGAGTAGTGACAAGTACTGATACACCCAAAGATCCAACTACACCACCTGTCCCCAAAACCACCATTCCGCATAACCTCTAATAGAAACTCCCAGTCCACCAAATCATAGGCCTTTTCAAGATCCAATTTACAAACGAATCCTTTCCTACTAGACCTTTTCATTTCCTCCACACACTCATTCGCAATTAAGATATGATCTGTTATTTGTCGCCCTTGAATGAAAGCCCCCTGAGTTTCACTAATGATGGTAGGGAGGACTGTTTTGATTCTCAATGAGAGCACTTCAGCCAGAATTTTATAGATGCTTGTCACCAGACTAATAGACCTATAATCTTTTGGGTGGTTGGCATCATTCTTCTTAGGTATCAAGGCCAAAAAGGTGGCGTTAATTCCAGGGCTTATAGTGTGATTGTCTGCAAATTCCTTAAAGACTTCAGCTAGATCCTCTTTCAACACCTCCCAACAGTCTTGATAAAAACCCATTGTAAAGCCATATGGACCTGGAGCCTTGGATCTATCCATTAGAAAGACAACTTTCTTAATCTCTTCTTCCTCGAAATCCCTTTCCAGCCACCTTGCCACTCCTTCATCAATCCTTGACCAATCCACCCTTTCCATAACTATTCTCTCACTCAAAGGCCTTCTATAAATCGATTTGAAGTGGTCCACAAATTTTCTGGCTATGTCATCCCGGTTGGTAATCACCTCCTCTCCTATCTCTAGCTTGGTCACAAAATTCTTTCTTCGTCTCCCATTGGCCAAATCATGGAAGAATCTAGTGTTCCCATCGCCTTCCTTAATCCACTTGTGTCTAGATTTTTGTCTCCAACTGATTTCTTCCCTCAATAACACTTCTTCCAACTCCTTTTTTAATTGTCTCCTTAACACTCTGTCCTCCTCGGTCAGCCCATTGTGAGATTCCTTTACATCCAAATTCTCTATTCGAGAGATTAGGCCCAATTTCTGCTCCTCAATTCTACCAAACTGATCTCTATTCCACTCTTTTATTTTGGCTCTCAACCTTTTTAATTTCTTATGGAACTTGATCCCCTTCCATCTTACCCCCCTCTCCTCCTCACCCCACCACTCCTTCACTTTTTTCACAAAATCTGGATGGGTAAGCCACATATTTTCGAATCTAAAAGGTTTGGGTCCTATAGGAAAAGACTCGGTTCCTATTTGGATAGGACAGTGATCGGAGGTGACCCTGGGTAATGCCCTAGCAACCAAGTTTTCCAAACTATTCTCCCAGGCAAGGTTAAAAAGGAATCTATCCAACTTCGAGCACAAAGGGGTTTCCTGAAGGTTGGACCACGTGTAACTGGCTTGCAGTAGAGGTATTTCCTTCAGTTTACAATCTTCAATAAAACCATTAAATTTCCTCATGCTTGTTGAGATTACCTGTTGGGGATTACTGGTTTCATCAGAGAATCTAATGACGTTAAAATCCCCACCCAGGCACCAAGGACCATCCCATAGCCCCTTAATTGCATATAGTTCCTCCTACATCTCATTCCTCTCTCTATAGGAATTAGGGCCATAAACATTGGTTAAGACCCATACACACCCATTTTCTACATTCTTGCACTTAATGGAAACTGAGAATCTGCCTATCAATTCTTCCACTACTTCCACCACATCTTCCCTCCATAGTGTTACAATCCCCCCCCGAGGCTCCCCAAGAAGGAGACGAGCTCCAACCTAAACCTCTAGACCTCCAAAAACTCCTCACCCATCTCCCATCTAATTCCATCAGTTTGGATTCTTGTAACAGCACAATATCAGGTTTTCCCCTTCGGAGTAGGTCTTTGATCGCCCTTCTCTTCCTTGCACTCCCTAACCCTCTTACATTCCAGCTAATAATTTTCATCGATACAAAATAGCAAAGGACCCAATAAGAGGCCATATTCTCGTCATTTTAGGCCCTTCCTCCTATCCCCTCTACCACTGAATTCTAAATCCCCCTCAATGTCTGAGATTAGCCTTTCCACTTCAGATATTTTTTTCTTATTTGTTCCTCTTTTCCCCCCCTTCCCAATTTCTCCATCCTTTCCAGCCAATGTTTGAGAAAGAATTTTACCCTTCTCACACTTATTTTTGCTACAACATCTTTCTACGAGTCCTTCCTTTTTATTTTGTTCCTCCATCATTGTACAGATCAACTCCCAAATTCTATCCACCTCCCCCTTACTACTTCCTTCCAACACCCTCTCTCCTCCTTCCACTATCACCCTCTCTCTTGCATCAGAAACTCCTGGATGGGAAGCTGAGATATCTGTTACAGGCATAGCAAACAAGTCAGTACCTAAAACAGAATTGACATCCATACCTGATAGAACGGGGGTAGGACTAGAATCACTGAAAATGACTTGCTGACAGGCGGCACATGGTTTTAAGGCCTTTCCCCTTTTTGGACAAGGTTGGGAAGTAGACATGGTGAAAGAATCACTTCATGACGACCTACCCACTTGGAAAACCTTTCTCTGTGTTTCCGACACTGGAATACCCGCATCCATCCTCACAGCCGATTCTTGTCCCTCTCCACCAACATCCTGTAATTCATTAGACTCAGGGTCAGCTCCCTCGACGAAGGGAGGAGGAGTTTTCACAGCTTTGGAACCAATTTCTTCACCATTCATAGTCTTCCCGCCACCTGCCTCTTCAGTCTCTTCCTCTAAGAACAACTCTGTATGCAAACTTTCTGTTTCAAGAAGATCATTGTTGCTTTTCGGAGACAAACTTCCCAGACTTAGCGTTTCGTCTCTATCAGAATTGTCGTTACTGTTTTGTTCACTCAACCAATCTTCAAGCCCTGTTCTGTTCTCATCACTAGGCTTCATGTATCTCGGGTTGCGCCTATTTGGTGAGAGACGGTTCGCCAGGTTGGATGGGACCCACTGTAGAGAGCCTCGAGACTGCGAGTCTTGAGACTTTTTTGCGCCTGAACTGTTCGGTCGAGAGGAAGGGTTCGGGGTTGAAGAAGATAGACGCTTTATCTCGTCTATCAACTCATCCCTCCTCCCAGTCACGTGCTTACTTAACAAGTCCCTCGGCCCATCTGTCTTATAATGGGCCTTGGGCTCAAGACTATAGGAGCCCAACTTTAAGTCCTTTATTTGAAAAGCCTTCTCCGGCCCACCATAATAGGGATCCACTTGATTGGGCCCTTCTTTTCGTCCCATGTGACCACTTAAAAAGTCACGCCCCCCTGTTTTAATGGTCGAACCAGCAACCTTCCCTGCCTGAGATTGCTGGTTCAGCCTTCTCCCTTTCGACAGTAGAAGCTTTTTGTCTTTTTCCCCTGACACCACCTGCGCAAAGGATCTGCCATTTGTCATACCCTCTTCTTGCTTTCTCCAGGTTTGACCTTCCAACTGCCCCAAAGCTTTTTGGCTTCCCAGAATATGTTGGCCCTTTTTAGTGAAACATCCCTTCCCATTTGAATTACCCAATCTCACTAGTCCACGTAGTGCTTCTTCTTCCTCCTTCTCCCCTCCTACCAACCGAGCCTCCTTCCACAACCCTGCTTCAATGGAGGAAGCTAACCACACAGAGACAAAGCTCCCCTCTGTTCGTACTTCTACCTTTCGTGGAATTTCTTCTGGCTTCACACCACTTAGCAGGATTGCTACTGAATAGAGATCACCCCAGAAAGCACCTTTCAAGATTACTCCACACAACACAGCTATAGACTCTGCTATTTCTTGTTTCCATAGATGGAATGGCAAGCCTATTACATGCACCACCACACCATCTTCAACAAAAAAATCCTTGGAGTTGGATGTTGGATTCCATTTGAAGACTGTGAATGATCCGAACTCAGCCTGAACATTGGTAGCTAATATTTCCAAATCATTCTCTAATGGATCTAGGATGGCTTTACAGTTATCGAAGGGGGTTACTATGAAGACACTCTTCAATTTCAACCTAGTTGCCAGTAAGTCAGCTACCCTCCTCCAATCATTAACCTTTTCCTTGGCTTGTATCACAAACTTACTATCCCACTCCTCTCTCTCTAGACCTCCCACCATTCTGCAATGGCCTTTTGTTTTTGCCATGACCACTGGCCCTTGTTGTACCCTGCTGTTACTGAGATAAGCCTTCTCTCTTATGGAGGCTTTTTTCTCATTTGCTACTCTTTGAACTAAGAACTCTTTGAGCAACCAGTCTACTTCCCCCCAGCCTTGGTTCTGTTTTCCTGCAGGTAGACACACCAGTTGCCTCTGTCCCTTCCCAAAAAATTCAGTCAAAGCTATGAAGAACCCCTTTCTATTCCTCTTACATTCAACAACATATCTTCTCCCTTCTAGTGTACTAAAATCCTGCCAGTTTATCTGCTTACCTTTTGAACAGGCTCCAGCTATGAACTTTCTTAGCCACTCGATCACTTCTAATCCTTCCAGCAATATTGTACCCTTTTTCGCTTCCCTTACCTTCAGGCTTACCTTCCCCTTGATTCTCATCTCTTCGAACAGGAGATTTTTTGCTTCTATCTTCAAGGATCTCCTCCATTGACCTGCCTGCACGAACTCCATCCCCTCCATTTTCCCTCCCATCTTAGTTCCTCACCCTCTCACCCTCTCACCCTCTCCATCATAGGTAGGTTTTTTACCATTTGACTAGATGTTTTATGCACACAACTACAAGAACATCAAATTGTTTTTCCATAGGGTCAGCTATGTTGTTAGCCATCCTTTGCACCCATTGAGTTTTAACTTCCATTCCTTAGTTATCAACTTGAAACTTTTTGAACTCATTTTTGTATACCCACAGATCATTCCCCAAATCATTAATGTTCCTTGTTAATTCCTGACACCCATGTTGTGTTGCCAACTAAGGATAGGAGGTTCTTCATCTACAGCTAAGTATATAAAGTTGACAATTTTTAATCAGGGTGCCTCCCACTGTAAGCAATTTGGGTTGCATCTTCACACGATGCACATTTTCTGACCATCATTTTGATTCCGTTTGAAATAAGTACTTTCTAATACTCCTTAAAATACCTACCTGTTCTCTCAATTGTGCATCTTACTGCCTTGTTTACTTTCAATAGTTTACAAACCCCATTTATTTATTTGTGTTTGGCACTTGTTCCAGTGAAGACTGACCTAAATGTAATTATCAGTATTATGTTTAAATGATACATATTAGAATATTGTAACTCACATGCAAGCAAAAGTGGACAGTTGCAATTTTACTGAGATTCTAATGTAGATACTAGGTTGCTTGTCAGAAAATATTCCTGCTTTGAGAAGAGCTTAAGATTATTCTGTGCAGGTTGCGGGAGGCGATGGCACAGTGGGTTGGGTTCTCGGAAGCCTTGGAGAACTTTATAGGCAGAATCGAGAACCAGTTCCTCCAATAGGAATAATTCCGCTTGGTACTGGCAATGATCTGTCGAGGAGTTTTGGTTGGGTAAGAATTAGATTACATGGAATTCTCAATATAACTGCTCTACTACATTATTGACTTAATGGTCTTGTATATTTCTTCAGGGTGGTTCATTTCCTTTTGCATGGAAATCAGCTGTGAAGATGTCTCTTTCTAAGGCTATTACAGGTTCAGTTTGCCGTCTTGATAGGTAATTTCTCTTTGTAGGTTAGAATAAATATTTCTCCCTTATTTTCCCGGAATTAGTAATATCTAACCTCAACTTTGTTGTTTCCTGTCTATAGAGGAACCCTGGATGTTATTTAAACACTTGCACTGAAAATCACATCATATTACATGAACTAGTTCTGAAAAATGTTTGTACCATATGACACCAGCTGTTTACAGCATACAAATATTAAACCAATAAAAAAAGGAAAAGTGGCCAATTAGGTGGCCCACTTATTGAAGATGAGGTGGAAGCTCTCTTTGATGAGAAACACCATAAATATCTTCTCCTTGACCAGCCCTCTATCTTTTCTTCAATGGCAATGTAACAATTTTATTAAATAAGAGTAAAGATAATATGAATATCAAATCCTTTTGAGAATAAGTAGGGATATCAGTAGATTGTTTTTAGGTTTACCACTATTGGGTTTGGATTGGGTCAACATTAATTGGGCTTTGGGTTAGGTTCGTTCAGGTTGAAAGGTAAATCCATGCCAAACCTGACCTGTTGGCATTG
The DNA here is from genome assembly GCF_056320005.1 of Nelumbo lutea. Classification (NCBI taxonomy): domain Eukaryota; kingdom Viridiplantae; phylum Streptophyta; class Magnoliopsida; order Proteales; family Nelumbonaceae; genus Nelumbo; species Nelumbo lutea. The sequence goes on from NC_142691.1 coordinate 30,765,920, forward strand.
CAGAATTGAAATGTTTGTATGTATAGCCTTGGTTGAGTATATATGTTCTATACAGTGTTTTAAAAGCACAAGTGCAAAAAAGGCGCAGGAGCCAATAGGGGCCAATTTGCGCTTGAGGTGCAAGGCACAAGGTACAAGGCGAGGCATGTGCTTTTTTGAAGCAAGTCGCATAAATACAAAAAAATTGCTAAAAATAAAAAAAGTGTCAGAAAATTCAAAAAATGCCAAAAAATAATAAAAGAAATATTAAACATAATATAAAAAATATAAATTTAAATTTTAAAATAAATGTTTTTTAAAAAACCTATTATCTAAAATTAAAATACACATACATAACATGTAAAGCATATTCAAATGAAAATTTAAAAATAAAATCAAACATATAAAACATTTTCAAGCATGTAAAACCCATAACCTCTTTTCTTCCACAATTGCATTACTTCAAGTAGCTAATGTGATGTAAAACATATTACATTCCTGTTTCTACATCGCCTTTGTGCCACGCCCCTCGAGGCAAGCCCAAACAAGTCCATGTTAGGGTCTTAAATTCTTAGTCTCACACAAAAAATAATGATTTTATAATTTTAATTGCTTTTTAAGAAGATATTTTATTAGGATGAATGAATAAACAACATTAGCAAATAAGGGGTTTCAAAAGGCGTGGAATTTTCCAAAGGCACACCTGTGCTGAGGTGCAAGGCGCATCAGGTGCACCAGGTGTGTGCCTTTTGAAAGGGCTGCGCCTAGAACCTAGGCGAGGCGCATACTTTAAAATGTGCCTCGCCTAGGCACGCCTTTTAAATCACTGGTTCTATATGTGAGATGGGTTGGATCAGGTTTAGCATTCTATCCTTGTTTAGTCGGGTTGGGTCAGAGTCGAGCCAAACCTGTACCAAACCTGGCCCATTGATATCCTTAATAAGGACTCAAATATGGCCTTACACTCGTACCAGTTGCCACATCTGATATAACAAAACCTGAAACCCACAACACTAAATCGTGACCATCTGGGAAGATATCTCATTCTTCCCCATTACTCTCTGAGCCTATAAGTGATGAATCCATATGAATGAGATCCTCACTTTGGAAGCCACAGGTCTAACCTCTCTAATAAAATGTTTAGGAGGCTAATGCCCTCGTTCTCTCTCTAACATACACAGATCTATCTATAGGACTTTCTTCCCTCCTTTCTGCCCTTGTTTACTGACCCTGCTCTGTAATTAAGACCCAATTTAACTCTGAATAACTCCCTCCCTGTTCTTCTACCTACCCGTCCTGCCTTTCTCTTCAAGCACTCTCTTCTATTCAAACTGAACCCCATCATTCCATTGAGGTGCATTTTGTTCAAAGCTACGGTTGATGCCTCACCTACTGCTGGCTGATCACCCAATGGCACCACTGCAATAGGACTTAAGTTGCTAACCTCCTCTTAGTTTTCTAACTGGCCCTCCCTTTCATGCATGATCAGAACCATCTCTGGTTCTGGAGCTGGTATTAAGACTCACTGACTTAGGTGGTATCCTCTCTTGGGAACCAAGTTGATGTGGATGGAAGTTGTCTCTGACACAAGTGTCACCACCACCTACCATAACCTTTGTGGTCACCTGACTTCCTCCTAATAAAATGATGTGATCCTCTATTTGTTTTTTCTTGTGTTCTGCTTGGGGGGGGGGGGGGCTCAGGTTTCTTTGCAAGGAAGACAAGCCCATTAAGTTATTGGGACTGGGTATCAAACCGAGTTGACCTTGAGCAGCCTGGTTTGGTTCGAAGTTGGCTGGGCTGCATACAACCATGTTTAAATCTCGGTTCAGATTGTCAGGGCTATGACTCTTTGACTGGTAGCTTACATGAAGAAGCTCTTTATACACAGTAGAGGAGCCCTTATAGATTTTGCTATCAAAAGACTATTATCATGCTTACTAAGTTACTATAAAGAAATAGGTGCAACGAAATGAACACTTCAAATATCTCTACTCCAAAGGACACATTGTGTTCAAATTATTGGTAGAATTTCTGTTCTTAGCTTGCTAGAGAACTGATCAAAGGACATTGTTTTGAGTTAATAAACTGTAAAATGATGATTGTGTCATAAAAATGTCCATGAACTTAGTATCAAAAGAAAAGAGCAGAATGATTCGTTTAGCACCTTTACCTGTATCAGTGTACCAGTTACAGTTTATTTCACCTTTCATTTATATACAAGAGCCATCTGGCATTCCAGATCGGATTTTAGTATATTTGGGTCTTAACACTTCACAATTCTTGTTATGATGTTTAAACTTATCAACGATTCAATATTTTGAAAATTTACTTTTATCTTGTCATAGTTGGCATGTTTTGGTTGCGATGCCAGCTGGAGGAAATGTAGACCTGCCACATTCTCTGAGGCATACAGAAGAGTGTACTCTTGATCAGGTTGTGGAAGCTTTTTCTTTATTTGTACTTGTTAGCTGTTTTGTTGTGTATATCTTTTTGTTCATAATGTTTAGTCATTGTGAATGTAGTGCATTGTAGATGAACTGTTTAGTTTTTAATGTCTAATATCACATTGGATTGTTATTTGATGATAGATTAATAAATACACAACAGAATATAGAGATATGAGATTAGTTATAAATAATTTGAGATAGAAAATAAGGGATGAAAGATCATATATAGATGTCTGGCCTGTATGACTGTAATGCTGAACAGAGATATTGCAATAAGAACTTGTAAAGTTGGAGCAAGAAGAGAGAAGAGATAAAGATAATTGGAGCAAGTTTTCACAACATAATTTACTCACACTTTTATTCTTCAAATCAGCTCCAAGAATTCCATTTACTATAGTAGTCCATAAGGACACAATGACTGATTTTTATCATTAAAATAACTTTTTATATATACGATAATCCTTCTATGACCAAATAAATTAATATCAAACCCAAAAAATAGACCAGGAACTAGAAAGATGGAAATCCTGTGGCCAATTGACACCTTTTACATATCAACAAAAAGTTCGCACCTCATGCATGCAATAGACATAACTGCCCCACATTATCATCTGATCCAAAGGATTTTAATCTTATTAGATAGAAATTGAAAAGCCATATCTATTGACACCAGAATCTTGTCAATGGACAACTTGTGAACCCTAAAGTTGTAAGGAAGTGACTTTATTATGGCTTCATTATCTTTGAAGTATAAAGGCTCCTTTTTTATTGAGTAAAAGGTAATTTTTATTGTATTAATAGTCAAAAAATTATTTTATGCATAAGGGGATGCGCACATGAACCATAAACAATCAGCTCTAAGGTAATTTTGAAGTATAAAGGCTCCTTTGAATCCATATTTTGCAAGACTAAAGATCAATAGCTTTTGGAACCCAGTTTTTGAAAGATTCTCAATAAAATTAGCTGCATGGGAAAAGAATTATATTTTGTTGGGGAGTGATACAGGAGCATGCACTTGGCTAAATCAGTTTGAACCTCTTTGGAAGCTCAAAAAGAAACTAACAGATCTGAAGAGAAGGAAGAAATGGTCTAGACAAAAGACTTTTGGCCTCATTTTCCTCTTGAAGGAAATTTACGGGAGAAGAGCTGGTGAAAAATAAAAGGATGTCTACTTATGATACAATTTTTAGTGAATATGTTGGAGTTCAGGAATAAGTTCCCTAGAATTTTAATGTTGTCTCGAAATTACTATCTATGATAACTTCTGCACTTCTCATAATTACTATGTTTAGTAAACTTACAATTTATAATTTCTAGTAATTCTTGATGTCTTTAAATTTAGTTTTAATGGGTTTAGGAAAGTGCTATTAGAGTTGTTTAGGAATTGGAATTCTTATCTAAGTGTCATTGTGGGTCACCAATGGATTTGTTTTAGTTTTAAAGCAATTAGAAGTTGTTTTTGGGTCAGTTTCCTAGTCCAAATTGTAATCTATAAAGGGACAACTGTGTTAATAAGTTGTCTTTTTCCTTCTTTCTTTCTCTCTTATTTCTTCTTCTAAGTGATCTGTCTCTTTGCCATTTACCCAACAACAAGAGTTCTTTCTTTTTTCTCTCCATTTTTGTTTACCTTGGTGGCTGATGTTTAGAATAGGTTGATAACAAAAGTTGATCTTAATAAGAAGATTAGAGATTGGAGAGCGGGGAGGCAGGAGACTACTGTTACCTTCAATTTGCAGATGACTTGATCCTTTTTTGTGAAGATGGGAATGATAACTACCTTAGGAACTTGAAGGAGTTATCTTTCTGTTTGGAAAGATCTCTAATTTCATAGTCAACCTAATGAAGAGCGAGTGGCGGGAATTAATATGCAAGATGATGAGCTGACATATTGTGCGAACTTTATTGGGGTTTGAAGTTAAATCCTGGCTAAGTAGAGGACTGTAAGAGTGAAGGTGAAGAATTTGTTGTTCAAGGAGTTGAGAATTAGAGGTCTGGTGGCACTAAAGATTAGAGAAGCCCGAAGAGTGGAAGTGTGGATTGTGGGGGAAGCAGTGATTTAAAAGGTGTGCCTAAGCACTAAGGCGAGGCACGTTTTAAGGTATGCGCTTCTCCTTGGTCCTAGGCATAGCACTTTCAAATTTTTTTTTTATTTGTTGCATTTTTTTTTGTTTTTTTTTGAACCTAATGGCTGGGGTGGGGGATCTACCCTTGGACCCCTGGCCAAGCCCCTTGAGGCAAAAGCCCAACCAAGTCCATGTTAGGGTCTTAGATTCTTAATCCCTACACAAAAAATGATTTTATAATTTTAATTGCCTTTTAAGAAAATATTTTATTAAGATGAACGAATGAACAACATTAGCAAATAGGGGGTTGTTCATTCATTCATCTTAAATAAAATATCTTCTTAAAAGGCAATTAAAATTATATAATCATTATTTTTGTGGAAGGATTAAGAATCTAAGACCCTAACATGGACTTGTTTCTTACCAAAAAAAAGCACGGACTTGTTTGGGCTTGGTATAAAGGTGGCTCATTGAATCAAGAATGCAAGATGTTTTACATCACTTTATCTATTTGAAGTAATGCAATTGAGGAAAAAAAGAGGTTTTGCGTTTTACATGCTTGAAAATACGTATGAATACGACATGTTGAGGGATCATTACAATGGAATCCCTTGTGGTTAGGGCTATATCACATATAAAAGCGCACATGACAGATTGAGCTGAAAGCTTTGAATGTTCATGAGGAGGAAGATGAACAAAGCATAGACACCCAAAGACATGAAGATGGGAAAGATCTGGGGGGATCCAAACATCTTCTGATGAGGAGATATGACAAAAGATGGGATACAATTGATCAGATACACTGTCATGCTAGCGGCCTCTACCCAGAATGTGGGAGGCGCATGTGACTCTTGTAGAAGAGTCCTTACAACACTAAGAATGTGGCCATTCTTTCTTTTTACCACACCATTTTGCTGAGGAGTATTTGGATAGCATCGTTGGACTTGTATGCCATGATGTTTCAGATAAACCGGAAATTCTCTGTCACTGTATCCTCCCCCTGAGTCTGAGCATAAGGTTTGCACATTCGCCTGAAATCGAACTTGAACCATGTTATGAAACAGTTGGAAGGTTGGAAAAACTTTTGATTTGTGTTTGAGAAAGTAGATCCAAGTGTACCTGGTATAGTCATCAATGAATAACACAAAATACTTGTATCCCATTTGAGAAACAATAGGTGAAGTCCAAACATCACAAAAGGTGAAGTAGCATGTTCAACTTAGTGAGTGAATGGTAAAATACGACTCTTACTCAAACAACAAAAAACACAAGATGTAGCAAAGGGTTTCATAGAAGGACTTTTAGTTTTAATAAAACCATACACAAATAAATATTTAAGTTTTTCAGAATTTAGGTGACCCAAACGTTTGTGCCACAAATCCTAGACATAGTTTATCTGACTCAAAACAAGACTCAATATAGAAGAGCTCAAATAAGTAGAGGATGATGTTGATTGTGATTTCTCAAACTCCAACACAAACAAGTGGCCCATCCTACGCCCCTTCCCTTTCACCTTCCCACTTCACTGGTCTTGAATCAAACAACCATAAGAGGAAAATGTTAGAATGTGGTCTTCATCAACCACTTGAACAATTGAAATAAGGTTGGCAGTAAGTTTAGGAATAAGGAAAGTTTTAGCAAGGGACAAAGAGTTTGAGGGGGAAAGTTTGAATCACAAATCATCACTCCCAATGATGTTTAGTTTCTCACCATTAGTAGTGACAATATGTCTATGGTTGGTCTCAGACAGCCAGTTTGAGGGTTCAGGATAGGCCCTAGTCATATGATTTGTAGCACCGGAATCAATTATCCAAACGTGAGATGGAGAAGAGCAATAATCAGAGAATTCACTAGATAGGTTGATAGCAGAAAAGGTAGATGAGATAGCAAAGGATACCTGTTGTATCTCTTCTTTATTCATGGAAGCAAAGGATTCTCCCTTGGCAATAGAGGTATCTGACACTTGTCCCTCAGATGACTGATAAGCTCGTGGCTAATTCTTCTTCATGGGACCCTTGGGTGGACGAATCAAGCAGTCTGGAATGATTTACCCGTGGGTTGTTTGCAATAGGTGCATGCATTCTTCTTTTTGCAATGAGAAGTTATATGTCCATTATCCCTTACATTCATGGCATTGAGTTTTAGAAGGGTCTTTTCCACCCGATTTCTTATTCCCTCGTGCAAGAAAAACAGTATCAGTCCTTGAATCAAGATGTTCCCCTTCTATGTTTATAGCAGTTAGGAGTCTAGTTTCTTCCCTCAACAACTCTTCCATCACAGATAGGGGTGTCCATGAAAAACCGAAAAGTCAAACCAAACCGAGAAAGCCGAACCGGTCGGTTCGGTTTCAGTTCGGATTTTTTGAAAAATCAAAGGACCAGTTCGGTTTTCGGTTAACCTATAAAAAAATCGATGGTTAACTAAACCGTCTGATATATATATTTATATGTATATTTTATATATATTTTTAATATGTCACATATTTTTTGTATTTTATATAATTATATATAATGATTATATATAAATATATACTTATATTATATTTATAATGATCTATTTACAAATATATTATATATTTTTAAAATATTTATAATATATTATATATCATTTATTATTTATAATATAATAATAATAAACTGGTAGCACCGGTTCGGTTTACAAAAAGGGGCCATAGTTCGGTTAATCGAACCGTGGACACCCCTAATCACAGAGTCTAAGTTTGGAAGAATTTCTCTACTCAAAATATTTGACCTGATTATTTCATACTCAGGTCTCAGCCTCATGAAAACTAGTTCAGTTTTCTCTTTTCAAAATGCTTTTGCAAATACTTCACACACTCAACGGGATCAGAAGGTTCAATATGAACTAGTTCATATTCAGCCCAGGCATAGTATTCTTGTATCTTTTTGTCCCCCTAGCAATAGGAAAATATTTCAGATTCAATTTGGTATTGCCGTGGCATATTGGGTTGATGATAAGCCTTTTTCAAATAGGAATACATCTTATAGGCAGTCCTCAGTCTTCTCATGGGAACACTAAAGTGAGGCAGAATGGAGATCAAGATCCAGGAGACTAAGGGGGTGTTCCGTAGTGTGGATGAGAAATTGGTGGGTGTGGACTGGTCCACACCACACCCTATGGCAGGGACCAATCCACACCACACCACAGTCCATAGTTGTTCTGCTGTGGATAGATTGTGTGGACCGAACTAGTCCACACCCACGGTGGTGTTTTGTAGGTGTGGTGTGGACTGGTCCACACCATACTTTTTGATTCCATGTGTCTCATATACATTTTATGGGAGATCTACACAGTCGATCATAAATATCTAAAATTTGCATTTTATATGGTAAATAAATTGAAAAAAAAGGCATCAATGTGTAGACAACAATTGCATTTTTTTTAAATAATTAAAAATATTATTTTAAATATTAAAAATAAAAACTTAATATTTTAAATATTATTTTATTGATAAAATATTAAAAAATTAATATTTAAATAATGAAAAAAGAGTTGAGAAGGAGAACCATCGGACTTGTGCTAGAATTAACATTAAAAATTATTATTTTATTGATAAAATATTAAAAATAAAAAAATTAATAATTATTAAAAGATTAAATTAAATGAGAGTAATTGGACCAATGTAATGCAGGTGCGTTACACTGAAACTGTTGGGACCCAAATACCTTCCTTTAACCCAACACAGGGAGTGGAGCAGGCCACTACCCATCAGCAATACTCAAGGAAGCAGAAAGGACAAGCGACAGAGCCTCAGGGACATGCAACAGAGCCTCAGAATTAGTTACACACAGAGAGGGTGATTCCGTCGACAGAAGATATTCCCTCCATGATATTTCCCAGAGTTTGTTATCAGTTAGTTATTCTGCCAATCAGAGGATATTCCCTCTATGATTACACCTGTAGGCCAAATATATAAGGCCCTACTCTTTTAAAGAAGGAATGAATGAATATCCCCTGTTTTTCTCTTTCACTGCATCCCTCTTTTCCTACCTTCTCTTATCTTCTTCCTCCCCATTTTCTGTTTTAGGAGGTTAAGCCACCCTCGAAGGGGCTTCCGAGGTGAGCGGTATCTCACCAAGTTGGTATCAGAGCCAGGTTGTAGACCAGCTATGCCGCAGACAAGATCCTCTACCATGGAAGACAGAGTCGACCAACTTGAGATTGGGTTCCACCAAGTACTGAACGAACTCAGGGATCTCAAGGTGGTCATCTCTAACCTCGCCTCTCAACAACAGTCCGACGAGACTAGTCAACCAACAGGGGCCGACGCCTTTGTTTTCGGAAGCCAGGGAATTGGGGGTTACCCCGCCGGAAAGGTTACTAAAATCAATTTTCCCAACTATTCCGGTGGAGATCCCATTCCTTGGATCTTCAGAGCAGAGAGATTCTTCGAGTACCATGAAACCCTTGCACACCAGCGTGTCGCCATCGCCTCCATTCACCTTGAAGGAGACGCTATTCTCTGGCTTTAGTGGTATCGACAAACCCATCCTCAGGTAGCTTGGGCGGAGTTCACGGAAGCTCTGTGCATCCGTTTTGGGCCGACGGTGTTCGTGGATTATGACGGACTTCTCACTCGATTAAAACAGACGGGGATAGTAGCAGACTACCAGCTCGAGTTCGAAAGAATGGCGACCAGAGTACACGGATGGCCGGAGAAGGCCTTGGTTGGGTGTTTTGTGAGAGGTCTCAGAGAAGACATCCGCCTGGAAGTGAGAGCTCTTCGACCAGCGACAGTCATGGCGGCGGTGGGCATGGCTTGCTTGCAACAAGTGAAGATTGATAGCATGCACAGGACTAGCAAGCCATCCTATCCGAATGTGAGGGCTCTCCAGCGGGCCAAACAGCAACCCCAAAAACAAGTTGGGGATCCTCAGAAGCCCATTTTGCCCAAGCCCATTGTGCCTTTCAAGCGCCTCTCGTGGGCTGAGATGCAGGCCCGACGCGAGAAGGGCCTCTGTTACAACTGTGATGATAAGTTTGGCCGGGCCATAAGTGCCGGGTCCAGCGTGTATTTATCCTTCAAACAAAGGGAGAACCAGAGGGGACAAAACTAGAGCACCTCGAAGACTGTGAGCTGATATCAGGCGAACCAGAACCGGTTGGAGCCGAGATCTCTCTACACGCTCTGATGGGCCTCAACCCTCTTCAGTCCATGCGAGTAGAAGGAAGATTGGGTGGCCGATCTGTGATGGTTTTGATTGACAGTGGCTCTACTTTGAATTTCATCACTTGCCGTTTGGCAAAGCAACTAGGTATGACTATACACCCCACTCCTCTCTTTTCAATCCATGTGGCTAATGGGAATCAGATGTTATGTTATGGTGTATGTAAGAAGGAAAGGATCCTCGTACAGGGCCATAATTTCGTGGTAGATCTTCACCCATTGGAATTCTTGGGGGCTGATATCATTTTGGGAATCCATTGGTTACGTGGCCTAGGTTCTGCACTGTGTGATTGGGCCAGAATGACAATGGATTTTTGCCAAAATGGACAGACCTGCCATTTGCAAGGGGTGCGGCCCTCTAGTCCCCGAGGTGATACCTTAGCCTCTATAATACGGGCCTCCAAGGATACTGGACAGCCCTTGTTTATGCATTTGGGCATTCGGCCCACAATTCCAATTTTAAACAATCAGGACTGTGACCAACCTACTGAAGCCCAACACCAGAGCCTAAGATCGATCCTCGATCAGTTTGGTGACATATTCAAGGAACCGAACCAGTTACCTCCACCCCGGGCCCATGACCATCAGATACCTCTCTTACCCGAATCCAAACCAGCCAATGTGAGGCCATATAGATACCCTTATTTCCAAAAGCTGGAAATTGAGAAGGCAGTAAAAGAGCTACTGGACAAGGGGCATATACAGACCAGCACCAGCCCGTTTTCATCCCCCGTACTCCTAGTGAAGAAGAAAGATGGTAGTTGGCGGTTTTGCGTAGATTACCGGGCCCTGAACCAGATTACAGTGAAGGACAAGTTCCCAATACCTCTCATTGACGAACTGCTGGACGAGTTAGGGGAAGCACAAGTGTTCTCCAAACTTGACCTGCGGTCCGGGTATCATCAGATCCGGGTTCACCAGGCTGATATCCACAAGACAACCTTTGGGATCCACGATGGCCACTATGAGTTTCTGGTTATGCTGTTTGGTCTTACCAACGCCCCCTCCACCTTTTAGGCCCTCATGAATGACATCTTCAGGCCTTTCTTAAGGCAATTTATTCTGGTATTTTTCGATGTCATCTTGGTTTACAGCAAGGATTGGGGCACCCATATGAAACATCTCAAACTTACCCTCACAATTCTGAGAGAGCATCAGTTGCATGCCAAATTGGCAAAGTGCTCCTTTGGACAAAGACAGATTCGGTACTTAGGCCATGTGGTTGCTGCAGGCCAGGTCATGGCAGACCCAGAAAAGATAGGTGCCATCTAAAATTGGCCCAAGCCCACCACTGTAAAGGCTCTCAGGGGTTTTCTTGGGCTTACCGGTTATTATAGGTGCTTCATTAAGGGGTATGGGCTTATGGCCGCCCCTCTAACATGCCTGTTAAAGAAGGATTCGTTTGGGTGGGCTGATGATGCCCAATGGGCCTTTGAAGACTTGAAGACAGCAGTCTCTAGCCCTCCAGTCCTCACTCTTCCGGATTTCTCTCAACCCTTTGAGATAGAGTGTGATGCATCGGGTGTCGGAGTGCGGGCCGTTCCGATGCAGAAGGGGCAACCCATTGCTTATTTCAGCAAAGCGCTCTCAGTAGCCCACCAAAATCAGTCCACCTATGTCAAGGAAATGATGGCCGTGGTAATGGCAGTACAGAAATGGCGTGCATACCTATTGGGACGCCAATTTATCATCATGACAGACCAAAGAAGTTTGAAGTACATAGCAGAACAAAGGGTGCACACCTCGGAGCAGCAAAAATGGCTTAGTAAACTAATGGGATTTGACTACCACATCGAGTATAAACCTGGGCCTGCCAACAAAGTAGCTGATGCCTTATCACGGGTAGAAGAGCTGACCCAACTAACCTGCTCTCAGCCCAGTTTTCCCTTATTTGAAGCTATACGGCAAGAAGCCAGATCTGATCCACAGCTGCAAGACATCAGGGAAAGGTGGAAAAGTGACCCTTCTCAGGTTCCGGGTTACCAAATTGTGGGGCTTGATCTTTTCTTCAAGGGTAGGTTTGTGGTTGCTCCAAATTCCACCCACAAAACTGAACTACTAAGGTTGTTTCATGATTCCGCATTGGGAGGACATTCAGGGGTGCTACGGACCCTAAAAAGACTCAGCAGCCACTACCATTGGGTAGGAATGCACAAGGATGTATTGCACTATGTATCAGAATGCCCAACTTGCCAACAGCAGAAATACTCCTCACAGTCACCTGCGGGCCTTCTACAACCCCTCAAGATTCCAGAGCAAGTGTGGGAAGACCTCTCCATGGATTTCATCACAGGACTCCCTCGTTCTGCAGGAAAAGAGGTCATCATGGTAGTGGTTGACCGCCTCACCAAGTATAGCCATTTCTCTGCTTTGCCTCACCCTTACACTGCAGCGATGGTGGCCGACATTTTCATACGGGACGTGGCCAAACTGCATGGAACACCAAGATCCATTGTCTCGGACCGTGACCCTGCCTTCCTAAGTTCATTTTGGAAGGAGTACTTCAGATTGCAAGGAACCCGACTACACCCATCCACCAGCTATCACCCGCAAACTGATGGACAGAATGAAGTCATTAATCGATGCTTAGAAGCCTACCTTAGATGCTTCATAGGGGAGAAGCCTAGACAATGGGCTCACTGGCTTCCGTGGGCAGAATAATGGTACAACTCAACTTATCAGTCAGCTGCAGGGATGACACCTTTCAAGGCCCTATATGGCAGAGAACCCCCTCCCATATTGCCCTATGAATATGGGTCATCCAAGGTGGCAGAAGTAGAGACTCGCCTACTGGAAAGAGACGAGATTCTTAGACTGCTAAAGGCCAATTTGACAAAGGCCCAGCAACGAATGAAGATCAGCTATGACTCTCACCACCGCTCATTAGAGTTTCAGGTGGGTGATTTTGTCTACCTTAAGCTCCAACCTTACCGCCTGGTCTCAGTGGTAAGACGGGCTTGGCACAAGCTAGCTCCCAGGTATTATGGACTTCACAAGGTGCTGGAAAGAGTGGGCCTTGTTGCTTACAGATTGGACCTCCCTACTACCTCGAAGCTTCATCCAGTGTTTCACATCTCTCTTCTCAAGAAGGCTGTGGGAAATCATACTCCTACCTCATCTAGCTTACCCCAATTCACTGAAGAAGGGGACATTTACACAGAGCCCATCAAAATTGTGGATTTTCGATGGGTCCGACGAGGTGGGCAGGTTGTACCAGAAGCCAAGGTAGAATGGGCCAGGCTGCCCCCAGAAGACGCCACTTGGGAACCTTATCTAAGGCTGAATGAGAGGTTCCCGAACCTAGACCTTGAGGGCAAGGTCAATGCTAAGGAGGGAGGAATTGTTGGTGTTAGACAGTTTTGTATGCCCTTAGCTTCAATCTGATTTGATGTACTTTTGTTATTTAGTGGAAATAAATAAAGTGCATGTTTGATTCATGTTGTTTGGTTTAATTCTGTGTAAAACCCTAAAACTGGACATTTATAGAGACTCATGTTAGTTTTAAATGTTCACAGCCGTTGGATAAGTCTGGGGAGATTTATCCTGCCAAGGCTGATACTGGTGTGCCACAAAGTGTTGGGATGGCCTGTCTCAGCCATCAGGGTAAGACCCGAGGCACATGCAGTATGGGATTACTTGAATCCTTGAACCGGACCAGATTTCCAGTATTGCCCTGGACCTTGGAGATAGATGGGCAAAACTGAAAAGTTACACCTGATCCCTAGACTCGATTATGACATTTCACTAGGTGTTGGATCAGGCTGCCTTTGATATACCATTCAGTGAGATCCTTAGCGGGGATCAAAACCTGGGTATGTTGGGGCAGTTTGAGAATTCATCTGAGTGGGTGATCATAGTGATAGAATCAGCCACTTTGTCGGACAAAGGGTAATGATCGGGAATGCACTCTCTCTGATGGAAACCAAACTGTCGGCAGTTGATTTCAATCGTTGGAATTTTGTTTTGCAAAATTAATATATTTATATATATATGTACGGTTTCGAATTGTTTGCAAATGGTTTTAATTCCCGGGATCCATGTGAGAGGAGAGTGCGGCACTGTTCCTTGCAGCCGAGGGAGAGGTCCTCTCTTGTCGGGCAGTGCTTGATCATTAAGGGCTGAGAGGTTAAGTGTAAGACCATTGAGGATAATACCTGATGGGCTAATCTTGCACCTGCCCACAGTCCCTGGGTTTTTATAAGATGGCTTGGCCCAGGGACCACTTAATGTAAGTGTTGGGCCCATAGGGTCCATATGATGGACTCAAGGGGTTCATTGAGTTTTTCAGTGAATTCGGCTGGGCCTTGTATTAAAGGCTGGGCCGAACCCATGTGGCTGGTGTGTAGATCAATGCTTGGGTCCCACGCCATACAAAGAAGCCCAACTGGGCAGCAGATTGGAATGTAATTAGACACTGAACACTTAATGGGCCAGAAGCCCATTTCGAGGTGGGCTGATATGATCACCCATCCATGGGGCGAATTTGAGATTAAAGTTAGTAAAAGGATTGGGCCTTTAGCCTTATCCACTCTAAGAGACCAAATTCAAATTAGATTTGAATCTGGTAACCTCCTGATAAGATCAGGAGTAAGCTAACTCTATTTGCAGAAAGGATTAAGATTATCCCCTATCCAAATACTGATTTGGATTGGGATAACTCCTAAAAAGGAAGTTTTCTTAATCAAGAAGAAAGGAGGAGATTTCGAACCACCTTGAAGAGGTATAGGATATCTCTTGCGAATTCAGATCAGATCTGATTCATACTCTCCAGAAAAACAGAAAAAGCAGTTCAGCCTTTTTCGTTTTGGAGATCTCCTCCTGCCGCCGCCATCTGCCATTGCAAGATTAGATCTTTGCAGAAAAGAAAGTCAAGAAATCTGTTCTTGACATCAGTCTTGCAAGAAAGACTGAAAATGATTCAGTGTTTAGTACTTCCAGAGGATTCTTGTGAAGGATCCAGTGTGTAGGACGCACCCTGCTGGTTCTGTTCCATTCACAGCTATGTCATCTTCAGCAGGAACGGATCTTGGAGCATTCTTTGGGCGTGAACACCAACTTTGGGAGATACTGCTTCTCCGGATCAGGTATATTCCTCCCATTTATCTTTTGGTACAGATCTGGTTTGATTATGGTTCAAGTAGGATCCTTGAATATTGTATTCTAAATTTAGGGAATATGATTCCCAGTTGAGAGAAGGTAGGAAATTTTTGAAATTCGCCCACCCATTCTGCAACCTTTATGGCGCCCATTAGATGGATCCTACAATTCTTTCAGTGGTATCAGAGCCACAGGTTCGAATTTTGAACCAAAAGAAAATCAGATCTGACCTTGCGCAGATGGATAGAAGGTGTTGTTTCAAGATTTGCGCAGATTGTTTTCTTTATTTCAAGAAACTGTTTCTTGTTAAGGGCGATTGATCTGAAATTAATTTTATTAAATCCAAAATTTATTTAGAATTGTTCTTTATTTATTTTGATTTAATGGACTGTTCGAACCTGGAGATCACAGTGCAGATTTGGCGCAGATAGTCTGCGCACCCTTTTTCTTTCTATTTATTTATATTCGGTTTGTAAATAATTTTTTTTTTATCTTAGACTGAATGTATAGGATTTGATCAAGAATGTAATTAATAGAAATAGGATTTCTGTTATTTTTCTTGATTGAAGAAGAAGGAAGAAGAAGGCGGCGCTGGAGATTTGCAGTTGGAGAAATCGCTTTCTGCGATTTGCAGTTTGTGAAACTGCAACCCTTGTGATTAACCTCTGTTTTGCAGGTGGTGCGAACAGTCCATAGTTTGATTTGTGATTGAAATCAAAATTATTAATTTCAGATCTTTCATGAATTAATTCTTGAATTGAAAATCAGTTTTGGATCCTCTCGGACTAGATTGGACCAAAACTGTTTGGATCGAATCTGGGGTTCGATAGGGACTGTTTTTCAGTCTGTATTTCTCACACTTGCTGTTCCAAATCTGATGTTCAATTACAAGGATTAATTCGGCCCACCTGTAAAGCCTAAAGGGTTAAACTGCAAAAGGCCCATTACTGTGAGATAAGCTGTATGGGCCGAACTGCTATCTGCGATTCAGCCCATACACCTAGTAGTCATTAATTGTTAATGACTTAGATTTTAAATGGGCTATTCAATGGGCTTTACAGCAGTTAATTGATTGGATCAATTCCTCCTTTACATGTGATGTTTGGATGTTTGATGTGCTGCGACCATGGGCCATAAGTACTTGGCCCATGAAGACTCGTTAGTGGCTCTTGCGCACACCATGGCTAAATGCACATCATTGCCATGATGTCCTTCAAGGTCATTGGATGACCCCTCTTTGCTTGGTGGGCCCCACAACCCTGAAAAGGGATGCGTTATCAGTTAGTTATTCTGTCGACAGAAGATATTCCCTCCATGATATTTCCCAGAGTTTGTTATCAGTTAGTTATTCTGCCAATCAGAGGATATTCCCTCTATGATTACACCTGTAGGCCAGATATATAAGGCCCTACTCTTTTAAAGAAGGAATGAATGAATATCCCCTGTTTTTCTCTTTCACTGCATCCCTCTTTTCCTACCTTCCCTTCTCTTCTTCCTCTCCATTTTCAGGAGGTTAAGCCACCCTCGAAGGGGCTTCCGAGGTGAGCGGTATCTCACCAGAAACCCACAAACTGTCCACACCATAGTGTGGACCATCCACGAGAAAATACTGTGGACGATAAATTGGGGTGTGACCCATCCCTGTCCACGCTATTTTGTGGATGGGGACCATCCACAGATAGCAGAACACCATATCTTACCGTGGACGGGACCAAAACCGTCCATGATATATACCCACTACTGAACGCCACCTAACTTTCTATTGTCTAGCTTCCATTGTGTATAGGCTTTACTATCATCCTCATCAGGTTTACATACAGTTGTGTTCAAGTAACCTTCAAGACCCTTTCCCTCAACATAGAAATCGAACAGGAACTTCCACATATTGTAGTTAGTTCCATCAAATTTTACAAGGAGAAAGTCAATCTTTTCAGCCATCATAAATGAGCAAAATCAACCCAGAGAAAAGGATAGCAGCACTGATGTTTGCAATGTTAATCAATGCACTTAAATTTGCAATGAACAAGGCAGTGAATTACTTCATTTGAATGCAGTATTTCTCAAAAAAAAAAAAAAAATAATATCAGGGCTGAAGCATGAGATGCAGGCAACACCAATCCAGAGCAACTCCAGCAAGAAACCGTATAGAAGAATCAAAATCCTCCAGTAAGCAACCCAGAACAACACAAAATTAGGGCAACACAAACTAGGGTACCAAGGACTGATAACCAAGAGAAGAAAATACCCTAGGGTAGCACAAAACTAGGGTTCCAAGGACTGATAGTAGTCGATTAAGACAATAGTGAGATACACCGACCTGAAATGAGAAGTTTTCCAGATCAGCTTGAAGAGAGGACCTTATGTCTGTTGAAGTTTCTCAGTCTGAAGCATAAGAAACCAAAAAAACAGTTCAAAGCTGCTGCTGTTGAAGGAGAAAGAAGCCAGACTGTTGAGATTTCTTAGTCTGCTGCTGTTTCAAAACTGAACCATAAGAAGCCAGGCTGCTGCCACCCTGGAGGAACCAGTTCACAGTAGGAGAAAGAAGGCTGCTGCCGCCCAAGAGAGAAGGTCAGAACTCCCTCAAGACTTTTCAGATCCCACAGATTTTCTGAGTGAGAAAAAAACAGATCTGGGCACAGCCCTAACACCGGACAGAAACCTCCACAGAGAACTAGGATTGGAGTTGGAGAGTACAGTTGAAACACCCAGAAAGCAGTACACCTGATATGGCCAACGAGAAAGCAAAGAAAGAACAGGAATTACAGAGCAACCTGCTTTGATACCATGTCAACAAACCCAGAGAATACAGAATTCTGGGGTGAAGAAAATGGATGCAACGACCCTACCCCAAGGGTCCTTTATATAGATAATGAAATTAAAGAATTTACAGAGAGGCCCTTGTAGGGAAACAGATATTAAAGAATTTATAGAGAGGCCCTTGCAGGGCTGAAGAGAAAATAATAAAGTAAGATACAATATAATAAGAGCTACAGTAATATGGTACATCAAGGAGTTTCTTCACAGATGCTACCCTCTGTTGTCAACTAGCGGGCAGCTTGATTTACCTCACTATGACTTTGTCCTAATATTTCATATGCCATGCAGGTGGTTAGTTTATCTCCGCTCCCCATCAACCATACTTATTGGCAATTTATTATATTATTAGATATGGTCATGGCACTTTTGTTCTTTTCCTTATCATCCCTTCTCTTGGCTTATGTTAATGCTGATTGGGCTGGATGCTAAAACACTAGGAGATCTACTACAGGTTGGTGTGTTTTGCTTGGTGATTCTCTTATTTCTAGGAAACACAAGAAACAATTGAGACTGTCTCTAAGTCATCCACTGAAGCTGAATATAGGGCAATGTCCTTTGTTTGTAGTGAGATTGTTTGGCTCAAAGCCATGCTACATGATCTACAGGTTGATCATTCTTTTTTAGTTCCCCTCTTTGTTGATAATCTTAGTGCAATTAAGATTGCATCCAACTTGATCTTTTATGAGCACATGAAGCATATTGGAGTTGATTGTCATTTTATTAGAGATCTGCTCCTTGCAGGTCATATTACACTTCCTCATGTTTCCTTAGGACTTCAATTGGCAGGTTTATTCACTAAAGTCGTGACTAGAGCCAAGCATACTTTTTTTTATTAACTAGTGCTTATTCTTTGGCATCAATTTGAGTGGGGAGTGTAGAAAAGATGAGGGATAATATCATCTTTTTTCTATTTATTTGTACTTTGGGAGCACCATTGTATTATGTATAGTGAACACTAGATTACTAGATTACTTGTATCTTTTCGGTAGTTATTATGAGAGGACAAAGTGGTCCTTTAAATATAGATATCAATTTTTTTGGGTTCTGTTCTTATACCAACGCACCCGTACAGATTCTCCCGTCTTTCCCTTTGTGTTTAATTTGTCTCTAACAATAAAGTGTAGTCTGAATATTAGTTAAACTTCATGATAATAAGTCAAATTAAATTGTTTTGTGTTGTTTAGTAGATTTCATGCTTGTAGCCTATTTCTGGAGCAACTTATAAAGTCAACGTTATTATTAATTGAGTATTATTTGAGCTCTTGGTAACTAAATTTATACTGGTTAAACTTCATGATAACAAGTCAAATTAAATTGTTTTATGTTGTTTGGTAGGTTTCATGCTTGTAGCTTATTTCTGGAGAAACTTATAAAGTCCAAGCTATTATTAATTGAATATTATTTGAGCTTTTGGTAACTAAATTTATACATTGCAGGATTTGGTTGTTGAGGGGGAGATGCCTGAAAAACAAACTTGCTTTGAGGGAGTATTTTATAATTATTTTAGCGTAGGTATGACTTAATAAGTACTCTTTTTTCTTAATTTTTTCTTGATTTGGTTTAGGTCTTCATTAAGCGTATGGAATGAGTATTCAAATTGCATGCATATTATTTATAACATTATTCACTTCCTTATATGTCTTTGTAAAGACATGATGTTCTAGTAGACGATTTTTTTAATTTCCTATTTATAATGTTCTTAGCTTTGAGTTTTTGACTTACATATTGAACAAGTTAAAATTGGTAATTGTTGTTAAACTCTAGTTTGATTATTGGGTCTAAAATTTGCATTATTGAAAAGGGAAAAAGGCAAATAATTGAAGCAAAAAGTGCTTTCTTGCAAGATAGGCAGATATCTGACCAAGTTCTTGTTGCCAATGAGTGTGTGGAAGAATTGAGAAGATTTAACCGTAAGGGTTTTGTGTGCAAGCTGGACTTGGAGAAAGCCTATGATTTTGTGGATTGGAATTTCTTGATTGAGGTGATGAGAAATTGCAGTTTTGGTAATAGATAGTGCAAATGGGTAAGGGGATGTTTGAAATCATGTCACTATTCTATTTTGGTTAATGGGTGATGAGGGATTTTTTTTCAGGCAAGCAGAGGCCTAAGGTAGGGGGACCCCTAATCCCCTTTCCTATTTACTCTAGTGGTGGATGTCTTTAGACTCATTTCCAAGGTGGATAGGGAGGGGGTGATTAGGGGTGGAAGATTGGTTGCAATAATATTGTAGTCACATCTCCAATTTGTGGCTGATATCATAATGTTTTGTGAAGGGAGTGAACAAGGGATGGTAGGGCACCTTAAGGGTTTGGTGAAGAAATTTGTAGCTGTCTGAAATCTCAAAGTCAATTTTGAAAAGAGTTGTATTGTGGGGATGAACTTGGAGGGTAGAGAATTAGAGGCTATTGCAAAGAGGCTTAAGTGTTTCATATCTAGTTGGCCTTTGACCTATTTGGGGCTTCCTTTAGGTGCTAATCCCAAGGAGAGTAGTTTTTGATCTCCAATTTTAGAAAGGTGTGCAAAAAGGCTAATAGTGTAGATGAGGAATTACATATCTTTGGTTGGAAGAATTACTCTGGTTAGATCAACTCTAGCAAACCTGGCTTTGTATTATTTGTCAGTGTTTAGGATTCCACAGAAGGAGGTTTGGAACATTGAGAAGGTAATGAGGGATTTCTTATGGGAACTAGGGGAGGATAAAAAAGATCACTTGTTGAGATGGGAAATTGGGACTAGAGATATCCAAAGGAGGGAGGCTTGGGGCTGAGTAATGTAAATAATAAGAATTTAGCTTTCTTAGGTAAATGGATTTGGAGGTGGCCTTTGAAGACAGATTGTGGCATGAGGTGATAGCTAGAATTCATGGCAGGATGAACCTTGGATGGGATGCAAGAGTGTCTCAATGAGCTACCCTTGCCTCATCGTGGAAAGCAATTCATGGGTTTCTTCACCAGTTTCTTAGTTTCATCAAGTATGATGTGTGTTCTGGGGAGACTGTAAAAGACCTTTGGGTTGGTTCTTCAATTCTTAAGGATCTGTACCCCTCCCTTTACTCAGTTTCTTTGTACAAAAACAAGTGTATTTCGGACTTTATCATTCCTCCTATCCTTCCATCAAATTGTAATTGGGATTTTGGTTTTTGAAGAGGTTTAAGGGATGTTGAAATGGTAGAGTTGAGTGGGTTATTGCAACTTCTTGATTATGTTTGCTTGGATCTTCTCAAACTGGATAGATGTATCTGGGTTCCTCATCTGAAAGGTCTTTTTCTTGTGCTTGTATTTTTAAGTCTCGTTGTTTGTCTTGTTGTGGGATCTGAAAGGGTGGTAATAGGGTGGCTGAGGTGGCTGAAGGATCCAGAGTCTACAATTTGGTGCTTTGGGGATGAGTCGATGAGATGGGAAAGCTTAGATGGCTAACCGGAAACATGAACTTCAAAATCTCTTGGGTTGGGAGGACAGCTAATGCTATGGCAGATGGGTTAGCTAAACAAGGATAAATTGGGATAGTTTGTACTGGGCTCAGTTGTAGTTGATATTTATTACTAGCTTATTAAATTTTTGTGTGAGAGGTAACACTTCGTGCCTCTCTGTGGGATTCTGCAATGCCTATTCTCCTTGATATTCAATAAATACTTTGTTTACTTATCAAAAATAGGAAAGGAATAGGTTAAGGACATAGTTTGAGGCTAGGTGACAGGGTGGCTTCTTGTCAACTAGTTGCCTAGGCTTTTTTTTTTTTTTTTCTTTTAATGAAAACCATGAATCCTAGGGTAAGTCCCTAGGTTCCATAGCAACAAACAACAATCTTTCACTTATAATTCTCTATAACCTTCATAAAAAAGTATAAACTTCATATTAAAACATATAAAATCAACCCGGGGTTGGCAGGAATAGGGATGCAATTAGAATCTTGGAGAGTAGGATACTGGCTTTATATTCAGGGCCATTGGGTACTACAAATTTGGTGAAGGCAGAATTTTGGGCAAGATGTAATAGACATATCCCATGGACCCTCAAACATGTTCTCAGGGAAGTGGAAAGGATAGAAAAGGACCTAAATTCTGCGTTCATATGGGTTAGGAGCGCAAATGGGCCAGCTGACTCCCTAGAAAAACAAGGGGTTGTAAGACAATATTAGTCATGGGCTTCTTTGTAAATCAGCTTATTTACTGACAGTACTGTGAAGGCACTTTTGTACTTATTCACTTCCAATCAATATATAAATATAAATTTTGCTGATAAAAAAATAAATAAAACATATAAAATCAACATATTTATGAGAAGAAAAAGAGTGAATAAAAGAAAAGTAGAAAATATAGGGTCTGTATCTCTATTTTTTTCCTAGGAAAAGAAGAAAAGAATTCGTTGATTGGACAAAATTTTAAGTTCCTCCTTTCTTATCGGTTTAGGTTTTAAAGTTCTTGAGGGTTCAAGACAGCATACACCAACATGTGTGTTGATTGAACCCTAACAAATATGAAAATAATAGTAAGACCCACAAAATGAGTAATTTAATTTAATAACAATTATTTTATTATTATAATCTCAAAACTAAAGAATATACAAAATATTTCAAAGCATCATGTACAAAATAGCTTGGCATTTAAACAAGGTGACCCGCATGGGTGCCTTGTCACCTAGGTGTTGCCTTGGTAACTATGGTTAGGGGAAGAACCAAGAATAGAATAATTAAAAGAGGAGAAAGAAGAATAGGAAATACTTTTAGGGAGGAAGTTGGGAGTAATCTCCTCCAAAAGCTATACCAAAGAGGGAAGAAAGGCCTGAGTATATATAGATCTATCTAGATGTAATTACAAACTAATCATCTACAATAATCTGATTTCAGTGATCGCAGAAGAGAAAATAAAATGAAGAAACTCCTGATCAACCTCTTCTTTTGGCATGGAGGCATTTTTGAAAATTCTGCGGTTTCTTCCGTCATATCTCCCAACTGACAGCAAAAAGAACCATCTTCCAAAGAAGATAACCTCTCTTACTAAGGCCTTTGTAAGGTAATGCAGAAAATAAGGTGGGGAGGTCTCTTAGTATAAGCCTTTGCACACCGAACACCTGAAAGAAGTGGTTCTACACACTAATGTGAGCTCACAATGGATAATCAAGTGCTGGAATGATTATTTTGCTTGATTACAAAAGCAGGAAAGATTTGGGACTGCAACTCTATTCTTCAGCATATGATTTGAAGTGAGGATTCTGTCCAGTACTGCTGTCCACATGAAAAAATTTACCTTAGATGGGACTTCAGGTCTCCAAACATCTCCAGGCCACCTAACTCATTCTGCCCCTTCAGCTGATTGAAGAACCAACAGAGAAATGACCAGAAATGTTAGACGACTATATGATCTGATATTCTGAATTTGTACACAAATGGACTTTATTGATGGAATCTAGGAAGGAGAGCAGCTCTTGAAACTCCCAGTCCTGAATTTTCCTCATTTTGGGAACCCAAACCACCTGGTCAGCTGATATTTGGAAGCAATCCTTAGGCAGTCTCCTGTTCTGCCAAATTGAATATGTGTGGATGGGAGAAGTCTGCTACCACACCAAGTGCCTTTCAAAAATAGAATCCTGTCTCCTCTTCCAGACTTGACTTTAAGAGATTTGGAGAACTGACGATGAGTTTTCATGATCCCCTTCCAGATAGACTTGTAATGGTGGGGGGTGTGGGTTGAGAAAGCCAGTCTAACTTAGTGCTACCATATTTAGCTTTGATTAAGTTTCTCCACAGCATTTCTTTTTCAAGGCTATATCTCGATAACCACTGTCCTGGTAAGGCTGTGTTCATGATCTTGAGAACCTTTATCTTTGGTGGTGCAAACCTGATTCTATTCCACAAGATAAAACTTCTTTGTATCATTTATACCTTCCTTCAAAAAATCTCTTCTCATATTTTCCCGCTGGTTGATAGCTGAGGTTGGGGCAGTAAACAGAGAAAGATAAATAAATTGAAAAGTTTGATAAAACACATTGAATTAGTGTAACTTTCCTCCTTCAAATAAATATTCTCTTTTATATCCTAGTAATTTCTTTTGGAATCTTACAATGATTGGATTCCAAATCTCCTTGGGTTTGAAGGGAGACCAATTTTGAAGCCCAGAGTTTCTACCAGCTCATTGATACGGGCCACATCACCAATTGGAATCAATTCATTCTTGTGAATATTAATCTTCAAACCCGATAAAGCTTTAAAGCACATAAGGACACACCTCAATAGCAGCATACCTGATGATTTTGCTCTCCCAAAAGTTAAGGAATTGTCTACCAACTGTAACAAAGAGATAGATTGGGTTTTCTGCTGCAATCTAAATCCTTCAATTAAGCCACCTTGCTCTGCTCTCATGATTAATCTGCTGAAAAAGCCTTCTATGACCATGATGAAGGGGAAGGGGGGAAAGAGAATCCCCCTACAGAGGACCTCTTCCTCTAAAGTATGCTTTTGGGGAGCCATTTAAGATGATGGAAAATCTAGCCTTGGTTAGGCAAGATGATATCCAACTCCAACACTTGATCCTAAAGCCCGTTCTTCTGAGAATTAGTCCAAGATGCTCCACTAGACATTTTTTTTTTCAATAACGGTTCAGAATTTATTGATTAATGAAAAAAGTGAGATTACAAGTGAAGTAGATAGCTAGCCTCAATTGACAGCCTTAGAAATTAAGGGATAGCCGGCCTCAATATGTTTAGTACATTCATTGAGGACTGGAATAGAGGCAATCTTGATAGCACTCATGTTGTCAGAAAATAAGGGAATGGGGGAGGAATGATCCATGCCCAAGTCATGCATTAGGACCTTAAGCCATATGATCTCACCACAAACTGAAGACATGACCCAGGATTTAGCTTCTGTAGAGGACTTAGGTATGGTCTACTGCTTCTTATGTTTCCAAGATATGAGAGGACCACCAAAGAAACACAACAACTGGTAGCAATGTTTTATAACACAGAGGCGTGATGCGAGGTGTTTCACTGCCTACAGGCTTGAGGTGTAGTTCAAAATGTAAGAGGTGTAAGCCTCTCGAGCACAAGAAAGCATAATCCTCCTAAGAGGAAGGGGATGAGGAGGAGGAAGAAGTGGAAAGAGGATCTCTTTCTTTTGTTTCTTTTTTTTTTTTTTATGAAAGATGTCTTGTATCAAGAAGAATGAAGATGCACAACTCTAGAATCAGTGATCCATAAGTGACTCGGGGAAGAACTATAATAGGAGGACTCACCATACCAATAGCAGAGAATGCAGGGGAAGTGGCTGAGAATACAAGTTGACGTGTCTGCTCTTCCATGAGAACACCTTAAGTGACTCGGGGAAGAACTATAATAGGAGGACTCACCATACCAATAGCAGAGAATGCAGGGGAAGTGGCTGAGAATACAAGTTGACGTGTCTGCTCTTCCATGAGAACACCTTAAGCCTCTCCTTTAGTAGATACAGGTGAGGAAATGGTTGACTGGGTAGAAGTTGTGTTGCTCAAAATCTCCATAGATGCCTAATAAACCTTTTTTTGACCCTTCTTCTGTCTTGACCCCGGGAGGTTAGGTTGGACACTAGGTAATGACGTGGCCATGTTGTTTACAATAAGTGCAGACATTTTTCTTCTTGCAATGGAAAATCACATGATTGAATTCTTTGCACTCATAGCACTGAACCATTGTAAGTCTTTCTTGTCTTAGACTTACTGGCTAAGAAAACAGTATCAACAATAGAGGCTTTCTTATTGTTAAGGGTGGATTGAGTGATGAGTCTGGTTTCTTCATGCATGATTCACCAAGAATTACATCAATAAATGGAACGGTACCTCTACTGTAAATATTTGACTTGACCACTTCAAGTTCAGGTCTGAGATGCATAAGAAAATACATGACCTTTCTGTTATCAAAGTGTTTCTTCATAAACTTAACACAACAATTAGATGGGTTCTCACCCAAATGCACTAGTTCATATTCAATCCACAGATTGACAAAGCCAACATAGTATTCATGAATTCTTTTCTCCCCCTGGCTGTATGAGAAAATGTCATTCTTAATTGTAGAGAACACTGATGTGGGCCCCACAGCTATGGTCCCACTGTGTTTGTAGGGTAGAAGGTGTTCTAGTCATCCTAGGGTTAGTTGGTGGTCAGTTGGTTATTTCAGTTGTTATTTATTTCAGTTTTATTTTGTTCTATTTGTTATGTAAATACTAAGGGCAGATCTGTCCTTTCCATGTAATGAGCATAATGTTATGGGCCCACGGAATAGGATCTCGTCACGGGTCGGTCCACGAGGAAAACCTCCTGTTTTCCCTTGTTCCTCCCTTTTCTTGAGGAACCTATCTTGGCGCCTTAATGGTGATTTGTTCAAGAGATCACCAAACTCTCCTCTGCTCTCTTTCTTGACTGAATTTTTCGATGATCTTATTCAATATTCTCAGCTCCTTAAATAGGAGATTACAAGAGATAAGAGTCCTACTTTTAGGAAGACTCCTTGCTAATTAGGAAGACTCCCTACTAATCTATCCTACTGAACTGATAAGATAAAACTCCCTTAATCTATCCTACTGAACTGATAAGATAAGATAAGACTCCCTACTAATCCATACTACTGAACTGATAAGATAAGAACACTGAATAGATAAGACTCTTACTAATCCTTACTACTGAAAGCAGATAAGGCAAGAATACTGAATAGATAAGATAAGATGAGAACACTAAATTGCTGCTGCTGAGAACACTAAATTACTGCTGCTGCAGCACTAAATTACTGCTGCTGCTGCCGGCGTCCACATGATTACTCTCCTCCTGGACTACGAGCTTGTCCTCAAGCTCGAATTCAGGATGGGTGTCTTGAAACATAGTCAAAGGAATCCCGGATAGGTGGAATGATTTTTCCCTCTTGGATCGGGTTCCAGTGAAGAGGGTTCATCCTCAGACAGCTGCAGTGAGATACTAAGATTTGACCATGCGTAGCTGCATTCTTTGTCGCGGGCAACTGCAGCCTTAAGGTACTTTTGAGATGTCTTGAACTGTAGAGTACAAAGATTGTGAACACCAGGCTGGTGCCACTGAACTGCATCATCTGGATCCTCTTCTATTGCCTGTTTTAGTGTGTACAGAGCTCGCTCTTCCACTTCCGTCAAATCATTATGTCCAGTTTCAAACGTTGCTGCAATTTCATGCTGAGCCTTGTGAACCATGGAAAGTCTTGCCCATGCTATCCGAAGCTCAACTGTTGCAGAGTCCCCTTCTTTGAGTATTGAAGCCATTTCATTCGCAACCCATGAAAGTTGTTCAGTGGGATCTTGAGACCTTTCTGCATCCTTGATACGATGAAGCGCAACAACACATCGAGTTGACATGCAATTAGGCTCCAGCTTTGCTGCCTTCTCCAGGCACTTTCCAGCACTTCTATGATCACCGGCCAAATAGTATGCATTAGCAAGATTCACCCAGATATGTGCAACTCTAGGATCTGATCTGACTGCAGCTAACAAACACTCTTTTGCAACATTTGCAGCCGCAACATGAGGCATACAAGCTCCTTCACCAGCGATGACGACCTTGGAGTAGTTGCTCTTATTCTTCTTTGAACTCTCGTCGATGGAATCCTCGACGACACCAGATTCCTGCTTAATCGGAACATTCTGGGTGTTGCTAACCTGCACTAGGGCAACGACCTGCTGCTCGCCGGATGATTCTGCCATGTCTGGCCGGCGGCCGGTTGTGGTTGCAGCCCCTTCCGGGTTCCTTTCCTTGCTGGAAAAGTACAACTCTATTATTGATAAAAAAAAGTACAACTCCATCAAACGCCTTAATTCTCAGACGTCGTCCTTGATCTCGCACACCCCCTTGCTGTTTTCCACGAGTTTGTGCTCCAGATCATGAACCCTAGACGTCAATCGCTCAAAGTCACCCATGACGCCTTGCTCTGATACCAAATGTTATGGGCCCACGGAATAGGATCTCATCACGGGTCGGTCCATGGGGAAAACCTTCTGTTTTCCCTTGTTCCTCCCTTTTCTTGAGGAACCTATCTTGGCGCCTTATTGGTGATTTGTTCAAGAGATCACCAAACTCTCCTCTACTCTCTTTTTTGACTGAAATTTTCGATGATCTTATTCAATATTCTCAGCTCCTTAAATAGTAGATTACAAGAGATAAGAGTCCTACTTTTAGGAAGACTCCCTACTAATCTATCCTACTGAACTGATAAGATAAGATAAGATAAGACTCCCTTAATCTATCCTATTGAACTGATAAGATAAGATAAGACTCCCTACTAATCCATACTACTGAACTGATAAGATAAGAACACTGAATAGATAAGACTCTTACTAATCCCTACTACTGAAAGCAGATAAGGCAAGAATACTGAATAGATAAGATAAGATGAGAACACTAAATTGCTGCTGCTGAGAACACTAAATTACTGCTGCTGCTGCACTAAATTACTGCTGTTGTTGCTGGCGTCCACATCACATAACCTATAAATACTAAATAAAGTGGCGGCGGCAGAACATTAAGATTCTGCTCCTCCTTTCAACTCTTGTGTTCTACTGCTCTCTCCTCTTTCTCCTCTCTTCTCTATACCTTTTCTTCTATTTCCGAACCTCAAATCCATTAGGGTTCAAGACTGATAGCAGTCCTGAACGTCTACTTGGTATCAGAGCTAGGGTTTCTCATGTGAGTTTAGTCCAGCCAACCACATGAGAACCATCTAAGGCTGGAAGCTGAGAAAGTAGAGTTCGTTGACTGATTCTTGTAGATCGCCAGAGGGTTTAGCAGCTGTTTGAAGATTTGCCATGGTTGCAGAGTGTTGGTGATCAGGAAGAATCAAAGAAGGCTAGGGTTCGGGTAACCTTGGAAGGCAGCGAACAACATTTTCTTGTAAGTTTTTATTTTCTGAGAGAAGTACTATTGGAGAAGATAGGTTGGACCTATCTAGAAAGTGCGACCGAACCATTCTAAGGTTTTCTTTCTTCTATTCTCTAGGGTTTTGTCTTAACCCTGCGGAAAACCTTAATGTTGGGCCAAACCTTGTGATCTACCTGTGAAGTTTTTCTTAAATTCTCTCCTCAACATTGATCAGTTTTAGGGTTTCATATTAACCCTACTACAAGTCTTATCCGTACGGTACTGCCTGGAATGTGCAGCTGAGAATTTTCTTTTAAGGACTGATTAAAACCCTAATTCTGCTTCAGCATATCAGATTATTCTCCAAGCTGTTTTCAGATTTGTTTTGGGGAGTTTCGAACTATTCTAAGGGGTGAAAACTGTACGGACTGTTGCTGTTGTGTCTGCTAATTGGTTTCAGATCAGACTTATACTTGTTTCATGCACATATACTGTGAATACAGATTGGTTCTATACTGATTTTTTGACTGTGATTGATAGTCCAAGTGCTGTTTTTGACTGTAGTAACCCTATTTTTTGAGACTACTGGTTCTTGACCGACTTAGAGTTTAAGAATCAGGCAGAAGGCAG
Organism: Nelumbo lutea; assembly: GCF_056320005.1. Classification (NCBI taxonomy): domain Eukaryota; kingdom Viridiplantae; phylum Streptophyta; class Magnoliopsida; order Proteales; family Nelumbonaceae; genus Nelumbo; species Nelumbo lutea. Next base: position 30,794,984 of record NC_142691.1, read on the forward strand.
TTTTGGGAACAACAATTATGGTGGTGTTTCTCAGACAGGTTTTCAGATTACAATCGTAAGATTTAATGGATCAAACTATTTGGAATGGGCCCAATCAGCCATGATGGCTATTGGGGGAAGGGGTAAAGTAGGGTATATCTTGGGAGATGTGAAAGAACCCTCCAAGGGAGACCCCATGTATATATACCAAGTGGGTCCAAGAAAACTACTTGGTTATGACATGGCTGTGTAATTCTATGCAGCCTCATATCAGCCGAAATTACTTGTGGGCAAAGACAACCAAGGAGATATGGGATGTTATGAAAGAAACTTACTCTCAACCCCTTAATGTTGTCAGAGCATATGAATTGAAATCTGAAGTGAATACTCTTAAACAAGGAGAGAAACCGGTTTCAGTCTACTTCTCTACCTTGAAGTCCCTGTGGCATGAGATTGATCACTTAGAGACTCTTGAGTGGGAGAGTCCCAAAGATGCACAGACCCGTAGAAAGCACATCGAGACAAACAGGGTGTTTGAGTTTCTGGCTGGCCTGAATTCAGAGTATGATATTGTGCGGCAACAGATTTTGACCAAAGATAGTGTGACCCTCTCTCAGGCATACTCCTTGGTGCATAGTGAAGAGACCAGGAGGAAAGTCATGATGCAACCTCAGCCTCTTACATCGGCCCTTGCAGTTGTTAAACCCAAATCGGGGGGTGATTCAGAGAGAGACAGGAAGAAGGAAGATAAAAGGGATGTGGTATGTGAGCATTGTAAGAAACCTAAACACACAAAAGAAACATGTTGGAAGCTGCATCCTCATTTGGTCCCGGCAGAGTTGAGAAGCAAGAAGGGTAATGCTCATGTGGCCGTGACTACCGATTCAGCATCCTCGTCTGGCACAAGAGGCACACCCTTAGAGACCTTAGCTGCAGTTCGGGCTGCTCTAATACAATTGGAAAAGGAAGTTGGGAACTCAGTTCAGTCACCGCAGTCACCATCAACCCCTGCTACATCTGCTTTTGCACATTCAGGTACTCGAGCCTTAGCCTACCATGCCTCAGCTCCAGGTACTTCTGAACCCTGTTGGGTAATAGATTCAGGTGCATCCGACCATATGTCTAGCTTGCCTTCATTGTTTATCACTTATCATTTATCTTCTGGTAGGGATAAAGTATCTATTGCTGATGACCATACTCGGTTTTCTTGGGTTTATCTTATGCGTTCACGAGATGAGGTTCCCGCCCTGACCCAAAACTTCCACCAAATGATCCTAACCCAGTTTGATGCCAAGATCAAAGTTCTTAGATCTGATAATGCAAAGGAATACTTTGCTAAGCCATTGGCATCTTACCTTCTTAATCATGGGGTTATCCACCAGAGCACTTGCCCTTATACACCTCAGCAGAATGGGGTTGTAGAAAAGAAGAATAGGCACATCTTGGAGGTGGCTAGAAGTATTATGTTTACCTCCAATGTTCCTATTCGCTTCTGGGGTAATGCTATCCTCACGGCGGTATATCTTATTAATCGGGTTCCTTTCTGGGTTCTTGATATGAAACCACCTTTTTCCCTTCTACACTCAAATGAGGAGTTGTTTACTGTTCCCCTTAAAACATTTGGTTGTACCTGTTTCGTTCAGCTTCTCGGACCCCATCACTCCAAGTTCGAACCAAAGGCCTCCAAATGCATCTTTCTTGGTTATGCACAAACTCAGAAGGGTTATTGCTGCTATGATCTTGTCTCAGGGAAGAAGTTTGTCTCCATGGATCTCACTTTCTTTGAGGAGACACCCTATTATTCTCGGGTTTCTCCTCAGGGGGAGAGCAGTGAGAGTGGGGATTTGGGTCCTTTTCTTCAGGGGGAGCGCAGTGAGGGTAGGGTTAATACTTTTGGGGCTGTCCCTTTACCTATTCCATTGGGTGATGAGGGCTGCAGTAGTGAGGGTGGTCAGAGGGATCAGGAGTTGAGAGTCTATCACAGACGATGCAGGCAGGTTGATCCCGGTCATCAGCAGGCCAGGCCAGCTCTAACCTCTTCTGCGGCTCCAAGTCCAGGTATTACAGTCCCAGGGCCTATAGAGACTCCCTCCATTGTTGCCACTTCACCTCCTACAGACGACATTGACCTTCCCATTGCCATCCGTAAAGGAAAACGGCATTGCACCACATCTACAACCTACTGCATTTCCCAGTTTTTATCCTATGATCGCCAATCTCCCTCCTACAGGTCCTACCTTACTTCCGTTGCTAATGTCCCTATTCCAAGAACAGTGCAAGAAGCCCTATCAGTCCCGGAGTGGAGAGGTGCAATGCAAGTTGAAATGGATGCCCTGTTGAAAAATAATACCTGGGAACTAGTTGATCTGCCCAAAGGAAAGAAACCAATTGGATGCAGATGGGTATTTACTGTGAAGCACAATGCGGATGGCTCCATTGAGAGGTACAAAGCTCGGCTAGTTGCAAAAGGGTTCACCCAGACTCATGGTATAGATTACTTGGAGACATTTGCCCCGATAGCCAAGATGACCACCATTCGAGTTCTATTATCTCTTGCATCAAGCCACACTTGGCCTTTGTACCAAATGGACGTTAAAAATGCTTTTTTGAATGGAGACCTGCAGGAAGAGGTTTACATGCAATTGCCTCCTGGATTCTATGATACAGAGACAGGTAAGAAGGTCTGTCGGCTCAATAAGGCATTGTATGGTTTGAAGCAGTCACTTGGAGCTTGGTTCGATAAATTTAGACTAGCCCTTGGGAAGTTCGGTTATGTACAAGCCCAGTCAGATCATACACTGTTCATCAAGAGGGTTGAGTCTTCACTGACACTACTTGCAGTATATGATGATGATATTGTGGTGACAGGAAATGACAGCCATGAGATTGAGTCTCTCAAACAGCTCCTTCATCAAGAGTTTGAGGTGAAAGATCTTGGTGCACTACGGTATTTTTTGGGTATTGAGGTTGCTAGATCTAAACAGGGGATCTTTGTCTTTCAGAGGAAGTATGTTCTAGATCTGTTGGCGAAAACCGAAAAGTTAGGTGTCAAGCCTGCGGATACACCCATTGAACAGAACCACATGATTAGTGCAGAGAGTGGGGAGCCTCTTGAAGACAAAGTTATGTTCCAACGGTTAGTGGGAAAGCTCCTATATCTTTGCCTCACTCGGCCAGATATCAGTTATGCAGTTAGTGTTGTCATTCAGTACATGCATTCTCCTAGAACCACGCACCTTCTTGCAGCAGAAAGAATATTAGCATACTTGAAGAGATGCCCGGGTAGAGGTATACTGTTCAAGAACAATGACAACATGAAGGTGGAGGTCTATACGGATGCCAATTGGGCTGGGAGTGTTGATGACAGAAGGTCTACCTCTGGATATTGTGCTCTTGTGGGAGGTAACCTTGTCTCTTGGAGGAGTAAAAAACAGAGTGTTGTCTCCCGATCTAGTGCTGAAGCTGAATATAGGTCAATGGCTAACAGAGTGGCTAAAATTCTATGGCTGAGATTACTACTTGAGGAGTTGGGTATTGAGTATGAGAAGCCCCTGATGCTGTATTGTGATAATCAAGCGGCTATTAATATGCAGCATGACAAAACTAAACATATTGAAGTTGATCGACATTTTGTACGAGAGAGGGTCTCATCACAAGAAGTGTGTCTCCCGTACATCACATCCAACATGCAGATAGCAGATATCCTCACCAAAGCTGTACCAAGGAAGAAGCTAGAGGCGGATCTCTCCAAGTTGGGAATGATAAACATTTATTCCCAACTTGAGGGGGAGTGTAGAGAACACTGATGTGGGCCCCACAGCTATGGTCCCACTGTGTTCGTAGGGAAGAAGGTGTTCTAGTCATTCTAGGGTTAGCTGGTGGTCAGTTGGTTATTTCAGTTGTTATTTATTTCAGTTTTATTTTGTTCTATTTGTTATGTAAATACTAAGGGCAGATCTGTCCTTTCCATGTAATGAGCATAACCTATAAATACTAAATAAAGTGGTGGCGGCAGAACATTAAGATTCTGCTCCTCCTTTCAACTCTTGTGTTCTACTGCTCTCTCTTCTCTTTCTCCTCTCTTCTCTATTCCTTTTCTTCTATTTCCGAACCTGAAATTCATTAGGGTTCAAGACTGATAGCAGTCCTGAACGTCTACTTTAATTTTATACTGCCTTGATATGTTTGATAGCTGATACACTTTTCCCTACAGGCAAAGTGGGACCCATGCTTAATTTATCGTATAGTGTCTGTTGGTGGGTCCTACCAAGCTTTTAGTGTGAGGCATCCATGAATTGCATAATCTGATTATTTACTATTTTACCAGAATTTCTCTATATATTATAGGAAAACAACATGTGGTTAAAGTATATTAACAATGGAAATATGTAATAGGAAATGTTAAGTAGTCAATTTACCAAAATACTACATTATCTGTCCTTGGATCCTTTTATGCAGATTCTTATTTTTATATTTCCTCTCATACAGGGATGGATGCCCAAGTTGCTTATGGGTTCCACCATCTACGTGATGAAAAACCATACCTTGCACAAGGTCCAATATCAAATAAGGTATGGTTGAAACCCAATATGTTTTGTTGGTCTTCTACACTAGGTATGATATTTAGTGAAGGATTCACAAATATTTAGATTTGCAAGATTTTTACCAAGTATCCTCTTATCACAGTTGATCTACTCTGGATATAGTTGCACTCAGGGTTGGTTCTTCACACCTTGTATGAGTGATCCTAGTTTAAGGTTAGCTGGCTCTTCCTTGAAAGCTGATTGTATTCTTTTCCTGTTCTCTTCCTGTTGTTTACTTTGGTTGAATGATTGCCTTTTGCGGCTTGAATAAGCATATTTTCCACTTTTTTGCCTTCCTTTTAACAACTAAATTCCATTGTTTTGATGTAAAACAGAAGGAAATGAAAATTTTATCTTTGTTTGGTTTTATGTCATTTGGTTCAATACCATTGTACTTGGTGCTACAAGTAAAAGGTTACCTGTAGGACTACCGAATTACTCCATCTCTAAGTGAAAATAATGCTCATGCTTTTGAAAGAAAATTTTACTTGTATCATAAGGCAAGGGTAATAACAGCGTCTAGATAATGTGATGTAACCTGCTTCAATATGGATACCATTTTTCAAATGAGCCACAAAAATGGGTCCTTGGATAGTTGCATAAACATGGGAGAAATCCTCCAATTGCATTTTCCCTTTCTGCAAACAAATGGGGACAGTAAAAAGTGGGTAAAAGCTAATCCACCATTTCTCTTGCCAGATTTCACTTGGTCAAATTTTACATGGGTAAACTTGTTTTACTTAAAAACAACCAAAACCTGAAGAAATCTTTTTGTTGGCTAGAAGAACATCTCATACTTAGAAGTGGTGCTTGTTTTATGCATGAATGCTATTTTTATATCTTCAGCTCTTGCAAATATTGTTAAAAGAAAATGTAGTACTTTTTTCTCTTGTAGTAATCCCTCTGAACTTGGAATAATGCATCGGGACTTATTTCTTTGTTTCTTAAGTTTGTGAGTACTGTCACCATCATCTTTATTGAGCTTCTTGTTGCTGTCCTATCTTTTGGTTTTGCTTATTTCAAATTCTTTCTCCTAATGATGAAGAATGTATAATTTTGTTTCATTTCTATTTCTTCATCGTACTCAGAGTTTGAGCTTGCATCTGAAGTTTGTATGGTTTCCAAGTTATCTGTATTCATTATGCTGGTTGTGTTAAGTGCAAATTGAAAATTTGCGAAGTCTTGTTATGCAAAATTTTGCATCATACTCAGTAGTCAACTGCTCTGGTATATGTCTCGTTTCCATTCCTCTAGAATTTCTTTTGGATTGGAAAGAATTAATATTCTTTCTTCCTCCTTGTTGCCACAAAAGAGTCAAACTTGATCATTTGTGTATGGAACAGTAAAATAGGCACGTGGTTTTGTCAATGTACTGGCATGGCAAGGGATAAAAAGGGGGTAATTGTATTTGGGTCAAGTCTTTCAAAGGGAGTTGTAACTGTAAAATATTTGGTGGTTAGCTAAGGCTAGACACCTCTTTGTACTAACTCTTTAAGTATTAAGTTTTTACAGTTAATCAGTTATCTAAAAAAACTATAAGGATGAAAGCTGTTAGCAGGATTCAATGAGGCAGGCGGGCTTCCTATGGAATGAATGTGGGGAGAGGATTTATGTCATGTTATGCAGAGTCTGTAGTTCAATGAATGGCATGGTGTGGTTGAATTACTGTTCTTAATTTCTTTCTGTACGTGTACACGTATTTTCTGCAAATACAAGGTTGCATGGTATCACAGATTTTCAGTTTTAAGGTTTGGATGTGTACTTTATTCTTGTTTTGGGTGCATATTTCACTCTATACTTGATTATTGATTCTTCAGATTTTTGTTTTACTGTTGTAAAATGCATAGCTATGCTTTATCCTTCTACTTTCTACGGATGCAGATGCATTTCTTGGAAGAAATTATTAATAGATTTTGCATTATCTACTTTTAAAACATGTCTGTTTTATGATGGCTCATCTGCTTCCTGATTTTGCTTCTAGTTGTTTTTAGTTTGGATCTAGTCAATATGAGCTTTTTACATTGCTAGCTTTGCTTTTACTTTACAACTTCACCCAGGCATTGTTAAGTTATTCAACTTGACCTTTTCTCGCTTTGTTTTTGTCAATATTTGTTCACAAAATTAATGTATACAGAGGGCTTAAGAATATATTACGACTGCATATTAAGAAGGTCAACTGCTCAGAATGGGAGCAGATTCGAGTCCCTTCAAGGTACATGCCATTTTGTTTCTTTCTATTTTGTCTTGTTTTAAGTTCTGGTTTTTAATTGATTTAGAAAGTACTTTTGTTTAGATGTTTTCCTTTTGGTACTCCATTGCCCGTATTCAGTGGTTGTTCTTTCTCCGTTTTCTTTATTCTCTTTCTGGTGGTGGGAAAGTTATACCAGATAGAAAAATTGGGGGGGGGATTCATTAGTTCCATGTCCAAGAATTACATATTAGATCCATCTTTTTCTAGAGAACCTTTGACCTTATAGGCTTATCTATGTACTTGGTTATACAAACTACTACTTGAAAAGTCATGTGCACCATCTTTTATTAGTTATCAAATCCAGTCCTTTGCCTTCTGGATGGAATCTCTCAATGAGTTACCATCTGATTTTATCTTAAGCAAATTTCCAAACTGAAAAAAGTCATAGCATACAGGAACTAGTATGAATTCTCACAGTTGAACATGATAGGATTTCATGAACTGGATAGCTTGAATTGTCAAGTTTTTTAATTTTATGGAACACTGCAATCTAAAAATGAAGTTTCTAACATTTTCTAATAATCTTTGACAAAGTGCTAAAGATGGTCCCTCAAATAAAGTGTTCACATCCTCCAGAACCACTATATAACTAGTGGCAACTCCATTCCCATTCACCACTTACTCCTTCTAAAGGGTTTGTAGTTGAGAACCATTCTTCATATACACTTTAGGCTGCATTTGGGAGTATTTTGTGGTGTAAACGGTGCTTCTGAAACCACTGTTTGAAATGGGTATTTTGAAAAAGTTCTTTTTTAGTATTCAAGATAGCTTATTGCAATTTGCAAATATGAAAAGATAAATGGAGTTCTTTTCCTGCTTTTTCAAAGATCTTTTTTGTAAAAAGCCCTTTGAAGTTTTTTCACCAAATGATTTTTTGACTGGCTGTTGGCTTCCCTAATGTGAGAAGCACAAAAAGACCATAGGAGAAGCACTCCCAAATGTGGCTTTAGATTCTTTCCAATATTCCTGCTATCCTAGTGTCGTATTCATCTCCTTGAGAAACACATGGCTCCACCATCCTCTTTAAATATTGACAGCCACTTTGTGCCAAAAAATGCCATAGGTTAGGTCTGTATTTTTTTGCCACTGTTGCAATATATCAGTCCTTTCAGAACTTATCTGTATTTTCTTCCTTCCTCCCCAAAAACCCCTTCCCTCTTGTTGAACTGAACCAGAACTTTTTTCCTTTCTTGCAGTGTTCGGGCAATAGTTGCTCTAAATCTTCATAACTATGGAAGTGGGAGGAATCCATGGGGTAAGCCAAAGCCAGAGTATATGGAAAAGGTATACTTTATATATGCATGTGGATTTAAATCATATGTATAACCTTTCCATAGAATAGTGTTGCTGAAGGTTTACTATTCTGAAATAAACTCAAAAATTAAATGCTTTGGTTGCCAAAAATTAATTTCCAGGTCTGAATTATTATAAAAATACCAAAATATGAGTGAAAGAATTGCTCAAGGAAATCAAGAAAATAAGAAAAGTGGGAGTGCCATGTGTGAAGCTCTACTCTACCAAGGTTAAACATATGCTTTGTATCATAGATTATTGACTACAAAACATCATATCATTTGAGTCAGGATCTGCTGCACTCTTTTTTTTCCTGCACTTCCATTCAGTCTGTAACAGGTGTGCCTTTACACGTGTAAATACGTAAACATATGAGACCCCACATGTAATGGAACACCTGTCACTGACTGAACGAAAGTGCAGGAAAAAAAGTATAGCAGATCTGGACTATACCATTCAAGGATCTATGAATTTCAATCACATGATGGAAAACTGACACATAAGTGGTGTCCAAATGGTTAAAATGTTGCATTTTATTGATCGAAAAGACATGGGAAAACTGGGTCCAAGTTTCAGTACTGCAAGTTTGCAAGCTTCAGTAGACAGCCGGAATCATTTTAAAGGAAGAATGAAATAGAAAAATGATCGAGAGAGGTATAGGCTAACAGAAGAATACTATTTTTGAGGAGTCATTTTCCCAGAGAGTCATATGTAAAATGCTTGTAAAGGGTTATTCTTTTCTTTTTTCTGGTTACCAATCAGAAAAAAGAAAAGAATAACAAAGGAAAGAAGACAAAAATATTCTGAAATCTTTGTAACGTTTAATCTGTGGTCTCTAATATTCTAAAAAATTGTTATTAATAGCATGATAACATAATTTTAATTTTGTGAATGCTTATGAACAATGATGATCCATTTCCGTGGATACAATGAAACAGATTTCTAATTGGCTACATAACTTCCACTTGTTTGAGTGCTAGGACATAGGTTGCCATTTTTTTAATTTTTTATCAGCAACAAAGAAGTTAAATTTCATTAATATAAACAGAAAATTTACATCAATTTATACAGAAATGAGAGCATGGTAAGCTATCCCTCCCCATAGATTATTACAACTTTGCCCCAAACAGTTGGTTTCTATTAACCACTTTCTTAGCTAAATTGTCAGCCCAAGTGTTAACTGATCTTGGAATCCATTGAACCTTCACTTGCATATTTCTTGTCAGTCATCAATATTCACTACCCCATTCACTAGGATTGAGTAGTGGCATGTCTACAAGCACCCATTTATGCATTTGCACCACTGTTCCCCAAAACCAACCCTCCTCAAAACCTCAATTAACAATCCTAGTCAACAAGGTGACATGCTTTCTCCAAATCCAACCTACACATTGGTCTCCTACCAGATCTTCTCCTTTCCTCTACACCGTTTCCCATGAAAATCTGGCTTGTGATCTGCCTATCTTGGATAAAAGCTCCTTGAAAGTGAAAAGGAAGCACCACCTTAAGTCACAAAGGCAGGACCTAAGCTACAATATTATAAAACTGTTACCAAGCTTATAGGTCGAAAGTCTTTTGGGTGAAGTGCCTCAATTTTTTTAGGGACCAAACTAATGAAAGTTGCATTTATTCCATGATTAATAATTCCTTTCTCAAAGAATTCTTGAATATTAGAATTAAATCATCCTTTACAGTTGCCCAACAATCCTAGTAAAAAGCAATTGTGAATTCATCAGGTCCTAGAGCCTTTGTTATGTCCATAGAGAAACTTTCTTTCTCCATGTACTCCTGTTCCAAACTTGGCCAGTCAAATCCTTCAACTATCATTCTCTTATTCAAGGGATTTTAATATATTTATTTGAAGTGATCCACCAATGTTTTTTCCTCTTGATTAGTTCTTAACCCTCCTACATCCAATCATGCCACAAAATTCTTTTTTCTTCTCCCATTGGCAACTGAATGAGAAAACCTTGTATTCCCATCACTTTCATAAATTTTTATTTTTGTCTCTTAGAGATCTCTTCCTTGAGCAACATTCCTTCCATTTCCTTCCTCAAAGAGCATTTGAACACTTCTTCCATCCTAAATTGCCATTGAACCTCCTTTTTATCCAATTCTTTTTATCTTTTTTCTTTTGTTTATCATTTCCTCCTTTATCCTACCAAAGTGCTCCTTGTTCCATTCTTTCAATTTAGCCTTACACACTTGCAATTTCTTTTGAAATTTGACTCCTCCCCACTTAAAATTACCACATTACTTCTTAACAAATCCTGGATCTACGAGTGAGCATGGGTTAGTTTGGTTCAATTCCAAGGCAGAACCTAGAACCTACCCTATAGGGCTCGGTTCCAGATTTTTGGAACCAGAATCTACCTGTCAAGATTGGTTCCAAGGTTGGTTCTACGGTCTACCCATGGAACTTGTTCTTTAAAAGAATAATAATATGCTGTTTTCTATTTTTTTCCTTTCAATAACCATCTATCTTAAACATTCCATATTTCAAATCCATATGGTCACTCTCAGAAAATTAAACATAATCCACAGACAACCTAAATTATATCACATAATTATTACTAATCCATAATTGAACTTCATACACATTCCACAGTTTAGTTAAATACAATCTCAATGTAAATAGAATACAATTCACAATTGACCCGAACAATAAAACATAATTAATACATAATCCATCATTCGAAACCATATGCCAAGTGCAATGGTTAAATGAGACCATGATCATTGTAACCATGAGTGCTTGGGTTCAGTTTTTTACATCCTCAAAGTATTTTATAATTTATTTTAAGGCAGATTTGGTTCTAAGGTTGGGTAATTTCAGTTCTACCAAGGTTTTTTAAGCTGGTTCTACCAAGGCCAATCAAGGCTGGTTCTCTGGGTTGGTTCAGGTAGGGTAAACCCCCATCCCTGTAGCCGGCTTGGGTGGGGGCCAGTTCCAAGAATTTGGAACCAGACCCTACCCGAGAACCTATTTGAATCAGCCTTATGAAATCCAGTTTGAGGTTGGTTCCAATTGGTTCCAGGTAGAACCAACCCATTTGCTAGCACCTCCCTGGATCAGTGATTAAAACTTAAAAGGTTTGCCTAGGTGTACAGGCAAGGCACATTTCAAGGTGCAAAGGCTTGCGCCTAGCCTAGGCCTTGGTGCAGCCCCTTGTGTTCTTGGAGCACCTCAACCAAGACATAACTCAGTTAAATTTTGCTCTTTTTGCATAGGTGGCTAGGGTACAGCTTAGAACCCCCTTTTTACTAATATTGTTCATTCATGTTTCTTAATACAAGACATCTTTTAAAAGATAAGATCCACATTTGCAATTGATGCATCAGGATGTAGTCAGCAGCATTCGTGGACCTAGCCTTCTCTACTAGCGTTGCATGTGGCACTTGTGATAGCACCTCCCTGCTTCACAAATCAGCCTTCCTACTTGAGAACACTACGGCTCTAAGAACAAGTCTGCACCAACTGAACCCACACACTTGAGGAACATCTTAGGCAAGTTAGAGACGAACATACAAAGGCAATTGGCATAGGGAACTCAAAGAACTATTTGTATTACTCAAGTAGGGTGTAGGGATAGGAACTTGGCTCTTCTGGGGAAATGGCTTTGGAGGTTCTCATTGGAGAAGGACAAACTTTGGGTGAAGATATGGGAAGTATTCATGGGGTTGCAGCAAATGGATGGGACTCTGGGATTCTGGCAAGGAATACAAGAGCATCTCCTTGGAAAGCTATTCTACCTTTGTTTTCTCCATGGATCAGGTATGACTTGCACTCAAGCAATCTCATTAATTTTTGGGAACATGTTTAGATTGGGGACTCCTCCCTAAAAGACCAATTCCCAAGCCTTTTTGCCCTTTCCACTTTTAAAAATGAACTGGTGTCTTCATTCATTGTTCATTCTAATTCTATTTCTAGGGTCGGCTGGAACTTGGGCCTGCAAATAGATATCAGGGACATAGAGTTTGATGGTATCTCATCAGTGTTATCCATTCTTGAAGGGGTGTTCCTAGAGCCAACAAAGGCATATAGTAGAATTTGGACTCTCACCCCCTTTGGTTCTCACTTGTGCCTCTTTCTTTAGTGCTCTCACACATTCTTCTTCTGGCTTGTCTTTCCTTGTTAAAGAGGTGTGGTGTCATTCTATACCTCCTAAGGTTGGGAGTTTCTGTTGGGAAGCCTTTCTGGAAAGAGTTAACACAGCATATTTACTTCAGAGAAAAAGACCCAATGGTTGTTTTTGTCCTCACTGGTGTGTCCTCTGTAAAGCTGATGGTGAGTCTGGATATGACTTACTAATCTCCTGTCAGTTCACTAACATCATTTGGGAGTGGTGTACTTATTTGTTTGAGTGCAGGTGGATCCCCCCCCCTTGAATGTACAAAGCCTATTCACATTTATGCCGTTTTAGCCAACAAAAAGGGCCAAGTTTATGTGGAGGTGTATGAGGGCTGCAGTCTGTTGGACTATTTGGGAGGAGAGATTCACGAATATTTACAGATAAGGAGAGAAGTTTAGAAGCAATGCTGGAGGTCATCCACATTAGGGTTATACATTGGCTGAAAACCTTGGCACTGTTCGCAGAATTCTCAGTTGATGGGCTGCAAAGAAAGTGAAAGGAGATAGTAGAACTTGTTCCAATGAGGAAGGCCTCAAATGTTTGGTTGATCCCCCCACCCCATGACTTTGTTAAACTGAACTTTGATGGCAGCAGCTTGGGCAATCCAGGGCTATACGGGATAGGAGTAATAAGAGATGAACAAGGGAAGTTGTTAGCAATGTATTCTGGACCAGTTGGAGTGGGAGATTCTTTGGGAGCTGAGATTCTTGCATCTCTTGAAGGGGTACAAAGAATCGAGGATATGCATATTAACAAGTTGATCATAGAAGGAGATTCTGAAGTGGTGGTAAACTGGCTGAAAGAGGATAGTCTTAGACTTTGGAATTACAGTAATGAAAAGAGGAAATTCAAGTGGCTGACTAAGGACATGGAAATCCAATACAAATGTGTAAAAAGAAGTGCGAACTCTTTGGCAGATGGTCTAGCTAGACAAGGGGTGAACAAAGATTCTATTTTTTGGGTTGTCTTGTAATTTTTGTTCTTTTGATGTTTAATGGTTGTTCTTGGGAGCTAAGATTGTTTAGCCCCCTTGCCTTGTAATTTTCTCATATTATTAATATTAATTCAATCCGTAGTTATTGATAAAAAAGTAGGGTGTAGAGATACGACTCTTGAACACTTCTTTGATGATCCTCCTGTTAGACAGTTTTGTATGCCCTTAGCTTCAATCTGATTTGATGTACTTTTGTTATTTAGTGGAAATAAATAAAGTGCATGTTTGATTCATGTTGTTTGGTTTAATTCTGTGTAAAACCCTAAAACTGGACATTTATAGAGACTCATGTTAGTTTTAAATGTTCACAGCCGTTGGATAAGTCTGGGGAGATTTATCCTGCCAAGGCTGATACTGGTGTGCCACAAAGTGTTGGGATGGCCTGTCTCAGCCATCAGGGTAAGACCCGAGGCACATGCAGTATGGGATTACTTGAATCCTTGAACCGGACCAGATTTACAGTATTGCCCTGGACCTTGGAGATAGATGGGCAAAACTGAAAAGTTACACCTGACCCCTAGACTCGATTATGACATTTCACTAGGTGTTGGATCAGGCTGCCTTTGATATACCATTCAGTGAGATCCTTAGCGGGGATCAAAACCTGGGTATGTTGGGGCAGTTTGAGAATTCATCTGAGTGGGTGATCATAGTGATAGAATCAGCCACTTTGTCGGACAAAGGGTAATGATCGGGAATGCACTCTCTCTGATGGAAACCAAACTGTCGGCAGTTGATTTCAATCGTTGGAATTTTGTTTTGCAAAATTAATATATTTATATATATATGTACGGTTTCGAATTGTTTGCAAATGGTTTTAATTCCCGGGATCCATGTGAGAGGAGAGTGCGGCACTGTTCCTTGCAGCCGAGGGAGAGGTCCTCTCTTGTCGGGCAGTGCTTGATCATTAAGGGCTGAGAGGTTAAGTGTAAGACCATTGAGGATAATACCTGATGGGCTAATTTTGCACTTGCCCACAGTCCCTGGGTTTTTATAAGATGGCTTGGCCCAGGGACCACTTAATGTAAGTGTTGGGCCCATAGGGTCCATATGATGGACTCAAGGGGTTCATTGAGTTTTTCAGTGAATTCGGCTGGGCCTTGTATTAAAGGCTGGGCCGAACCCATGTGGCTGGTGTGTAGATCAATGATTGGGTCCCACGCCATACAAAGAAGCCCAACTGAGCAGCAGATTGGAATGTAATTAGACACTGAACACTTAATGGGCCAGAAGCCCATTTCGAGGTGGGCTGATATGATCACCCATCCATGGGGCGAATTTGAGATTAAAGTTAGTAAAAGGATTGGGCCTTTAGCCTTATCCACTCTAAGAGACCAAATTCAAATTAGATTTGAATCTGGTAACCTCCTGATAAGATCAGGAGTAAGCTAACTCTATTTGCAGAAAGGATTAAGATTATCCCCTATCCAAATTTGGATTGGGATAACTCCTAAAAAGGAGGTTTTCTTAATCAAGAAGAAAGGAGGAGATTTCGAACCACCTTGAAGAGGTATAGGATATCTCCTGCGAATTCAGATCAGATCTGATTCATACCCTCCAGAAAAACAGAAAAAGCAGTTCAGCCTTTTTCGTTTTGGAGATCTCCTGCCGCCGCCATCTGCCATTGCAAGATTAGATCTTTACAGAAAAGAAAGTCAAGAAATCTGTTCTTGACATCAGTCTTGCAAGAAAGACTGAAAATGATTCAGTGTTTAGTACTTCCAGAGGATTCTTGTGAAGGATCCAGTGTGTAGGACGCACCCTGCTGGTTCTGTTCCATTCACAGCTGTGTCATCTTCAGCAGGAACGGATCTTGGAGCATTCTTTGGGCGTGAACACCAACTTTGGGAGATACTGCTTCTCCGGATCAGGTATATTCCTCCCATTTATCTTTTGGTACAGATCTGGTTTGATTATGGTTCAAGTAGGATCTTTGAATATTGTATTCTAAATTTAGGGAATATGATTCCCAGTTGAGAGAAGGTAGGAAATTTTTGAAATTCGCCCACCCATTCCGCAACCTTTATGGCGCCCATTAGATGGATCCTACCATTCTTTCACCTCCAAATGAGAATACTCCTTATATAGCCTTCCTACCTCAATTGAATGGATTTGATCGTTAGAAGTGCCATACATCCCAGGCTCAAAATATCGCAACGTATCAGTCCGTATTGGCCGATACGTATCGTTTCAACAAGAATCCGATACGCGGAACGTGTATAAATCATATGCTCTGTTTCTTTTTGTACGTATCGGCCGATATGAGCCCGTATCGAGCTGTTTCGGATCTGTATCGGCCGATATGGGCTCGATATAGTCCGATACAGACCCGAAACAGTCCGATACACTTCAGATCTGTATCGTTATTTATTAATCCATATTTAATACCGAATCTGTCATTAATTTTGTTTATTTAAGTCTAATTTCTCTTTCATTAATTAGTCAATTACTCCAAGGCAAATTTAAATTTAAATTTGAATTTTAGCGCCTAATTCAAATTATCTCATTAATTCCTTTAAATTTTAATTAATGATCCCCTATCATTAATTTCATTTTGTTAGTGTAAAAATTTCAAATTTTAGCTATAGCAAGATTCGAATTTTGGTTACTTGATTTTAAATTTTAATGACCACAAGTTTGCCAATGAGCCACACATATTTGCTTGCTATGATTATATGTATTTTTAGTTTTAAGTAAATTTTCACTTTTCTTAATGAGTGACAAGTTTTTATTAATAAATGCTAGAATTAATTATTAAAATTTATATACTAATAAATATTAAGATTAATATATTGGTTTTTGAAAATTGACATTGACATTTTAGTTTTTTTTACATTTTAGTTATTCCATCATTTTTTCAACGGTTACTAATTGTGTCCCAATATGTCACACTTTATATAAACCATTAAATTATGATTTTTTACATTTAAATGACTTATTTACAATCATATAAAATTTGTAAATATAGTTAGTAATATATTTTTAAGATTTATTTGAAAATTTTACCCTATTTATGTGTATCGTGATTTTTCATTCGTATCATACGTATCCAAAGCGTATCCCGATACGTCTCTTAAAATTGTCTTTCCGATACACCTTGTATTTCCGATACTCTGAACCTTGCATACATCTAATTGCTAGGATCCTTATAATATCTTCTAGAATATTCTACGAGAATGCTCTAGAACAACTCTAGAATAATGTACAATAGATGGAGAACCATGGAAACAACCAATGAGGAATCAATTTTCAACATTTGTGGAGATAAGGAGGGTAATGTATCAAGCTCTAATGATCAGTGGAGAATGGTCTTGCTAGTTTGTCGTCAAAATTACTAGCTAGTTTGCCCAAGGGCTTTGTAGTATATGGTCTACAAAATTACTAGCTATTTGGATGATGTTGTACTGAGTTCATTATTAGTGCATTCCATGTATTTAAACAAATTTGTTCAATAGATTAAAATAAACTTGTTCCAACCTTATATATCATGTTCAAGAGAAAAAAAGAAAAAGAAAAGAATCTTGTATGTATCTAGTGAACTGTTGGAATCTTACTTTGCATATTCTATTTCTTAGCTAGAATATCAAGGTGATATAAGATGTATCTTTTATTTTGAAGCTAGCTCTTTTGCTCTTAGTTAATGATGATGATGACCAATTTGAGCTAGCTCATAATTCATTTTGGATGTAACATTAAACCTTAGCTTTTGTCTGTCTAATAGATTATTTGGTTAGTTTATTATAATCATTTGCACTTGTGTAGATTAAAGTTTTGCTTGAACTCCCTATTATGTAGTTTTAACTCTTTAAATCTACAGGGAAAGCTTTGTAGCATATTATTTTTCTAGCAGCCCAAGTTTCTTGGTATTGTTTGATGGTTTAGAATAAGATAATAATTGAAAAGCTGTATCAATGCTTCTTAGGGGTGCAAGTCGG
Source organism: Nelumbo lutea (assembly GCF_056320005.1). Classification (NCBI taxonomy): domain Eukaryota; kingdom Viridiplantae; phylum Streptophyta; class Magnoliopsida; order Proteales; family Nelumbonaceae; genus Nelumbo; species Nelumbo lutea. Next base: position 30,812,152 of record NC_142691.1, read on the forward strand.
GTGGGTTTATGGTCAACCCAGTCCTGACCCTAAATTTTGGGCTTAAGGCCCGAGCCTGCATTGTAATTTGATGCACTCGGTTGGGCTTGGGCTTGGGCCCGGGCTGGGCTCGAGTTGGTTAATGAACCCTCCCTAAAATTATACATGTATGTATGCATTAGTGCAAATATGTATGTATATTGGTAAATATGTATAAAAATGTATATACATGCAAATATGTATTTGTATGTATGTGTGTGTGTGTGTGTGTGTGTGTGTATATAATATGTATGCAAAATTTACATTTATGTACATAACTACATATGTATGTATGAATGTGTGTAGTTGGGTTGGGTTTAGGCTACCTAAGGTCTACGCACGGGCCCAACCCAAAAAATAAAAAAGGGATTATAGCATTTAAAGGCAACTTTTGGCACTTAATATCAATAAAAGTAATATATTTAAAAATAATTAAAAAATGGGTTAATTTTTTAAAAATAATATCAGTTAAGGGCAAAAACACTGTTCATCTTCTTCCTCTTGCAATCCATTCACCGGCGCCGCTGTCCGCCGCTCGCTGCTGCCTCCGGCAATGCCTTCGCCACCTCCGCCTCCGTCTTCAGCAACGTTGCTGGAGGTGGGCGGAGGCAGAGGCAGTGGCGCTGGTGGTCATTAGTCTGCCCAACGCTGCCACCTCCACCCACCTCCGCCCACTTCCTTCTCTGTCTCTGGCAACGTTGCCGGAGGTGGGTGGAGACAGAGGCGGCGGCGGCAGCACTGGTGAATGGATTACAAGAAGAAGAAGATGAACAGTGTTTTTGCCCTTAACTGATATTATTTTTAAAAAGTTAACCCATTTTTGAAATTTTTTTAAATATATTACTTTTATTGATATTAAGGGCCAAAAGTTGCCCTTAACTGCTATAATCCCAATAAAAAAACCCAACTTCTTGGGCCCGAGCCCAGCCCGAGGACTGAAAATCCAAGCCCAGCCCTAATGCTTCTTTTGTTATTCCATATTTCTACATTCCATAATGTTTCCACCATGTCTATAATTTTTTAAATATTTCCACTATTTATGACATTTCTTTCATTTTTCCTACATTTGGATAACTGACATTTCCACCAATACTGATATTAAACCTTGTTAGAAACTAAACGTTAGATCTAATATTTGAGAATTTACAGGGGCAAGCTCCTTGTAATGAATTCTAAATTATCGATAGAGTCATTGGTTTTAAACAGAGCTACTATATAAATGGAAAAGTATATTACCAATATAATACAGTATTTCTAAACCATGACTAGTATCTTAGACAACTAGGGAACAGATAATCCTTTTATTGTTATTACCATATAGTTCCATGAATTGATATTGGCTAGAAATAGTCTCACTCTGTCTTTGTGTTTGTGTGTGTATTTTAGATGACTGAAATTTGAGTACTTTTCAGAGAGGCTTTGTTGAAGCTCACGTGGATGATGGCCTTCTTGAGGTCTTTGGCTTAAAGCAAGGATGGCATGCTTCATTTGTTATGGTTGAGCTCATCACTGCAAAACATATTGCTCAGGTGCCACTATTGAACTTTTTTCTTAACAGTAATGGAAAAATTTTCATCAAAATAAAAATAGATTATAGGAGCTGGCAATAAGAACCACTGAGAACATGACATCAAAACAAGTATCACCCTGCCCGAAAAGAATTCTAAAAGAACCAATCCCCCAGAAATATAACCTTTCAATCCCCAATATAAAGCATAATCCAGCATTTCAATGGCAACTGTTGCACTGCCTGTTACTAGTAGAAACGCCACTTTGTCACACAATGATGGATTCAGTAGTTCAGTCATCTCTAACCTCCCTCACGGTAGCAAAGAATATTTACATGGTTAGGTGTTGGCAACTTGGCATTGCCTCCTAAGAATGTCTACATTGTGCTTGATACTGGCAGTGACATTGTTTGGATTCAATGCCTTCCTTGCTGGATGTTACACAAGCTGATCCAGTGTTTGATCAGAAAAAAATTTCGTTCACTTGGTGGTGTTTCCTGCAGATCATCTCTCTCAGAGAATATATGCATTGGGATGTAGTGAGCAACATTTCATGGACCTAGCCTTCTCTACTAGTGTCAATATGTGGCACTTGCAATGACACCTTTGCACCAACTGAACCCACAAACCTGGGAACTCTTTAGGCAAGTTAGGGACAAGAACAAACAAAGGCAACTGGCATAGGGAGCTCAAAGAACTTTTTGTATTCCTCAAGTAGGGTGTAGCGGTACAACTCTAGGGATCTCTTGAATCCTCTTGGGGCTTTTGGAACTCTTCTAGAATCTTCACAAAACCTCTTCTATCTTCTCTCATTTGGTTAAGGTTCATGCCACATGCCCAAGTCAATGTCACTCTGTGACAAGCAGCTATACCTCTATCAGGTATCATATAGTGATGGATTGTGCACTGTTGGATATTTCTCTGTGGAAAGGGTTATATTCTGAGGGACCAAAGTTGGAAATGTGGTGCTTGGGTGCGGCCACAATGATGAAGGATTGTTTGTGGGCGTGGATAGACTGCTGTGTCTCTCAGCAGGGGGAAATTGTCCTTCCCGTCTTAGGTAGCCTTCTGATTCAAGAGGAAATTCTAATATTTCCTCGTTGATTGACAGGCCACTGTAGTGGAGCTTTTATGATTGGTGTTTAGTGAGTTGGCCATGCCTTGGTTGACTGTGTTCACTTTGATTCTTACAAACTCTAGACTGGACACTTTTTACTATATCTAACTCGCATGTGTTAGTGTGAGGGATCTGTGAGTCCCTATGATTACAACCTCTTGTTCAAGATGGACTCGGCTGGGAATGGCAGAGTGATATACTCAGGGATGCCAATGACTTGGTTAAGTCGTCTGGATTATGTAACTCTTTGCGATGTGTTCCATCCTCTGGGGTGGCACAGTTGAAGTGAGCATATGGTGTCGGGGAAGATGCTCAGGAAGGTAATGATGGTTATGATGCATTTCAGGGTTGGGGCTGACTTGTCATTGCCAGTAGCAAACAATCTGATATCGATTGATGGTAATAGGATTTTCTGCTTCACTTTTTCAAGGACGAGTGGGTTGTCCATATTGGGGAATATACAACAATCAGGATATATGCATTAGTGAGTAATTATGCACAGAAGTTCTTGGGGAGAAGAATAGATATATTGAGATAAAGAAACCGGAGAAGTTAAGATAGGGAAAGGGAGGAGCTTCAAGTTGAACATGGGTTGGTGTTGGACTTGCTGTTGTACATTTTTTGCCAGATAGAGATATAAGGGTAAACTTGTAATTTGATACTGTGTACAGGTCAGTAAGTATTGTAAAGAGACTGGGCCGAATGGGCCCTAACAGCCTTTCGTGTGATATCCTTTATTTTATCTTTTATTTTATGTTGATGGGCCTCACTTAATGGGCCTGTTATTTGTTCTTATTTTATTTTCTTTATGTAACTGCCAAGCTGGCCACCCACTTAAGGGTATACTTGTCATCATCAATTTTTTTAGAGATTAATAAAATAGGGTTAGAGGAGAAGGGTGATTAATTCGACTTCTTCTTCTCTTCGCCATCTTCCTCTCTTATACAGTTATTCAGATCTGTTCTATTCTGCTAATCACTAAGTTTAATCCTGATATTAGAGGACCGATTTACATCTTGGTATCGGAGAAGGTTCAGTTCCTCTTCCTTCTTTTTTCTTTGTTCCTGTACACTCTAAAATCAAGAGAGTGTATGGAGAGATAGGTTCTCTATAGTATAGAGAATCACTTGCCTAGTTGGTAGAAGGGTTTGGAGAGTTTAGTTCTGGCCAGATTTTGCCAAGAAGTGATGTTGTTTTGCTGCTGCCCAAAACCCTAGCCGACTAGAGATTTTCGAGGTTACCAGGAAAGGTGAAGCTTGGGTGTGGCGCTCTGTGCTTGGAAGGTATCTTGTGACTGCTAAAGGAGGGCAATTCAGGTTTGGAAGAGTTTGGGTTAGTCTGGTGGGTGCGGCAGTGTCTTCTCTCTTCCTCCCATCTGCTGGACGGAGCAAAGCCCTAGTTTTTCAAGCACCCAAGTTCTGGTTTGACATCAAGTAAGTTTACATAGCCAAAATTTTCTGTTCTTTGATTTCCGTTTGATTAATGGAGGCATACGGAAGTGAGTTCAAGTAGGTGCCAGTTTCTGGACCTGCTTCAGTAGATTCCGTTTTGACTGGTGTTACCACAATTAAGCTAGATGGGATGAACTATCTTGCTTGGGCACAGTCTATAAAAATCTATGTTTGTAGTAGAGGAAAACTCTGGTATCTTATAGGCAACAAGGTGAAACCCGAAGAGACAAACCCCGAATTTGAAAGATGGATGCAAGAGAACTATACTGTTATAGGATGGTTAGTCAACTCTATGCAACCCCATATAAGCCAACACTATCTCTGGATGTCTTCGGCTAAGGAGATATGGGACAGTGTAACTGAGACCTATTCACAGAAACTGAATGTAGCCATAGCATACAAAGTGAAAAGTGATGTGAAGAACCTGAGACAGGGGGAGAAGAGTGTGGCAATCTACTACTCTATACTAAAATCCCTATGGCAGGAAATTGATGTTATGGAGACAGTGGTATGGGAGAGTAAAAAGGATGCTGAAATGTATAGAAAACTAGTGGAGAGAAATATGGTGTTTGAGTTTCTCACTGGACTCAACCTTGAGTTTGATATTATCAGACAGAACATTTTGGCCAGGGATGAGGTTACTCTTTTACAGGCATATGCTATGATAAGTAGTGAGGAGAGTAGGCGGCCAACTTGGCAGTTACATAAATAAACTAAAATAAGAACAAATAACAGGCCCATTAAGTGAGGCCCATCAACATAAACTAAAAGATAAAATAAAGGATATCACACGAAAGGCTGTTAGGGCTCATTCGGCCTAGTCTCTTTACACTCCCCCTCAAGCTGAGCATAGATGTCAATCATGCCCGGCTTGCTTATATAGTGTGTCAATTTCCCCCTGGGAACTCCCTTGGTCAAGATATCAGCCAGTTGCTATTCTGATGTGATAAATGGTAAACAAACTTCTCCTGAAGAGACTCTTTCCCTTATGAAATGCCTATCAACCTCAATGTGCTTAGTTCTGTCATGTTGAACAGGATTATAGTTTAACCCAAATGTTGAGGGGGGATTTTGCAGAGGTCAATGGTCAGGTGATGTTAAAGCAGTTGTCAGAAACTACATGGGTGGTTTAAATAATTTACCATAAAATTCATCTTGATCTAGTCTTTTGTTGGAGTAGTCCAAGTTCTTATGTCGAAAGTTTCTTTTCAAAGTCACTTTTCTCTCCCTCCAAGAGAAGGGAGGAAATGATGTGGAGATGTGCATATCTGGCCATTTTTCTGATCTATTTGGTAGGAAAGAAATGTTAGAATATTCAAAGATTCAGCTCATTGTAAAGAAGTAATGATGGGGAGTGTGATGGTTAATGTGGCTTGTTGGGTAAATTCATGAAAATGTTTCATTCTCTTTAAGGCCCTGCTCATTTCTCAGTAAATAGAGGGTGAGAAAGTTGGACAATGGGGAAGTTGTTCCTGTTGACTAACAATCCCATGTTTGCTTTTCAGTCCCATGGGTATCACTTGGGTATCACTTACCACAAGTGATACCCATCTTCCAGGTGGATAAGTAACTTTCCCACCTGGAGGGAAGTTTCCAAAACATTATGGGATAAAATTGCCCCTTCTAATAATGAAATTTTATGGGTAAAAATGGTATATTGTTTAACTTACCTTGGAAACACTTTTGATAAAAAAAACATGGGCAAATGCCTTTACCTGGGTACGTACTGAAGTAAGTGCATATACTCAGGCAAATGACTTGGCAAAAAACGAATGGGGCCTAAATGATACTACCCGAAGTTAGGAAATAGTGGGACTATCATCTGCATCAAGCACTTAAATCTTACCCTTTTTGGAGCTCACCAGCACCTCATATTGTCAAGTTAAATTTTGATGATTGTTGTTTATGTAATCCAAGTTGTTTGGGTATAGCCAGGAGTGTTTAAAGATAGATAAGGGAATGTTGTGACCATCTATTCTTAGGCCTATTGGCCATGGCAACTCAATAAGTCAGAGGTGCAAAGGCTGAGAGTGGCTATACTTGATTATAAAAATCTTTTAGTTGAAGTGGATTCAAGAGTATTTTTGAATGTGAGTTTAATAATAATGAAATTTTGCTCTTGGATCTACAGACACAACAAGAGAACCACAACGTTTTGGCTAAGGAGGTGAGAACAATATTTAGATGGGCAATATAATCAACTAATAGCTTAGCAGATGCACTAACTAGACAATGGATCAATAGAAGGAAGTTATTTTGGGGGGTCATGTAAACTGATGCTAGCCTGAAGTTCTAAAGGGAGTGCTTGGCACATCTTGTACCATATTTCATTCTTTTCCAAAATTTATAAAAATCATCATTACCAATAAAATGCATTACTTTAAATAGCAATGTTTGCAGAACCTATTGGGTGTAGAACTTAATAAGAGTTAAGATGTTTAACTGTTGTGCAAGGATTGAGGGTGACTAGACAGCTGAATTTGAAAGATATTACTATGGAAGGAGACTCTAAAGTTGTAATTAAATGTTTGAGGAACAACAGCCACACAATATAGCAACATGGACAAGTAACCAAGGGGATAAATTGGCTGAGTACTGGAGCAGTTCTAGCCTTTCAATTGGCGTGAAGATCAGCAAATTCAATGGCAGATGCTTTGACTAAATAAGGAGAACAAATGTTTTGGGCCTAACTGTAATGCCATAAATTTGGGATAAGTGGCTAGTCTGACCTATATGTAGGGCCTTTGAGCCCTTAGCTTTGTACATTATTTGTTGTTTTTGAGTTTAATAAAATATTGTTACCTATAAGAAAATGAATAGCGCATTCCTTAAAACAACATTTCTACCATTCACTTTTAAAATCTCACCACTGGTAGAACCAGCTTCAGCACCCTTAGACCTTATCACTAGTGCCTCAGATCTGATACTAGGTATTCGTCATTTTTCATAGATTTACCTTTACATTTTCCCTTGAGGCCCTGAACTACCTAGGTATTGGTTCTACTGCTGAATCATTACTAGGATGTGAGAGTCATGGTTTTGTTCTATCATTTAAAATGGTACAATTCTTTCACCATGAAAAGAATTATAATATGTCATGTAATGACAATCGGTTCTTCTGCTGCACTAGAACCAAGCTGTTATTCCACATTGCTAATTGCCTATGAATTCACTTAGAGAGTTCCATTTCTATGATCTTAAAGGTTTACTGATTTAATTTTTTCATAAATATATTAGTTGATAACTGTAATTGTTAAAAGAAGCATTTTAAAATAAATTCAGTGGTTTGTTTCAGGCTGCAGCAATTAGATTGGAAGTTAGAGGTGGCGAATGGAAACATTCTTATATGCAGATGGATGGTGAACCATGGAAACAACCAATGAGCAATCAATTTTCAACATTTGTGGAGATAAGGAGGGTGCCGTATCAATCTCTAATGATCAGCGGAGAATGATCTTGCTAGTTTGTCATCAACTCGGTTTACTACACAACAGTATCTTAGATTGTTATAATCTGGATACATGTAAAGCATTTGTTGCCAAGGGCTTGTAGTATATGGTCTGCAAAATTACTAGCTATTTGGATTATGTTGTATTGAGTTCATTATTAGTGCTTTCCGTGTATTTAAACTTCTTTCTACACAGCAGTAAACGAACCACAGTGAACGCAAGTTCCTCACCATTCTGTACGTCTATGATTCGAGGGCAAGTCTATTTCACTTTTGAGATAGATATATTAAGGCTTAATAAATGCATTCATTTTTTTTTTTTCTATTTAATTTATTTGGAGTGGGATATCTTGATTCGTGAGGTTGTGGAGTTCATGATATTGGAAGAGTAATTATCGATTTTGCATGTCCACTCTACTTCAGTTGGGGCTACAAACAGAATTCCATTGTCTAAATTTGGATTTGAATTCCATTACATAAATGGGGATTGGACTTGGATTACTAAGTGTTCTATTTTTTGTTCCTCCATAGGAGGGGTGTTCTTTTGTCGCCAGATTGGAATCTGGGGTCCTGGGTTATGTGGGATCACTACCTGCTAAGTCCTGCTAAGTCAGTTGTCTATGGGACGGTGTTTTACTTAAGAGGGTTCATTTGTTCGGGTATTTAAAGAAGACAGCTTGCGAGTCCTCTCCATGAACTCCTAAAGCATTCCTTCTTGAAGGGATCTCATCACTAGAATCTCACTGCACATGTATGGTGCAAACAAGATATGTAAATAGGCAATCAAATCTGATCATAAATAAACACATCAATAATCTCTACTATTAGTAGATGTGGCAACGATGTGTTTACTTTTGATTGGGTTTTCTGGCCCATGTGATAAATCTTGTTTTGCGAGAGATCCACGCTCTGGTTTGACCATTCTTGGCAAAATCAAGGATACAATAACGAGTTCTACATTTATGGAACTATAAAAGCTCGAAAAGTAAAAGCCATCGCAAATTATTGATTTGTGTTTATTAGAAGGATATAAGAAGGAAAGGACGACTACAGGAGAAGTTTAAAAGGTTTGAAGGCATATACCTAATGATGCATCCTAGAGAGAGAGAGACTTAATGAGGTGGAGACACTTTGCACAAGGCTGTTGGGATTGAGGGCTAGGTTCAAAATATTGATACGCCTGATATACCGGTAGGGGTGTACCGGGCGATATTGATAGTGTTTTCAACCTATTTTTTATTTTTTTTTTCAAAACCGGTTCAGGGGGGCCGGTTTAAGGCTCCTCCACCCCCTGTAGGGGCGTATTGGGAAGCCATTGGCATGATACATATCGGCCAATACGGGCCAATACGTATTGATACTTTGAACATTGATTGGGGGTGGGTGGAGAGGAATTTAAAGAGGGTTGGATACAATTTATGTTGTTAAATGAGGGGTTTGTTCTAGAGATTACCAAGTCTTAATGAGGTGGATTCCCTGTTTACCAGAAAAAGGTGAATTCCAGATCTTGATTTGAGCAGATTTGAAATCCCTACAGGGGTGACACATTTTAGATATCAATTTCAGTTAGATTTGAAATAAATGGACCTCCCGTTTCATTTTCATTTTTTAGGCTCCCATTTAATGTAAATATTTACGCAAGTTAAATTTTGTCGGCATTTGGAATGAGTGTAAATCAAGATCGTCGTAAAATTTCACTCTGTTTCAGTTTTGTCGGTGTTTGGATGGAGTAGAGTTTTACGTCGTAAATCGATGTAAAACTTCATCTAAAGTAGATTTTACATCGTATTGATGTAAATACTACACTGATAAAATCGATGTAAAACTTTTCTTTTCTCATCATACTTTTCGAAAATCAAAACTGTCACTTTTTACAGGTTAATGTAAAATGTCATTGATATACTTTTACACCAATGACCTTTTACATCAGTTCCAAACGCAGCCTTAGGTTCTGTTTGGTAAGAATACAAATATGCACAGTGCATATACACAATGTATTTATACAGCTATTGTTCCACTCTTTTGAAACCCCAACTCTTGGTAAGCAAACATCAAAAGTCCCGTAGTACTGTTGGGTTTGTAAGTTGTATCACTTAATTGGTAGACCAGTTTTAATTAAGCATGGACGTTGCAAGTGAGAAATTTGTTTTCATTTTAATTTCTTGAATTTTAGATATATCATAGTTAAGATAGAAATTGAAAATTAACAAAAGTAATAATATGATTAAAAATAAACTTAAAAGATTGTAGTAAATGTGCACGTGCGTTGTATGTGGAAATTTTAAATTACAATAACAATTATTATTATTATTATTATTATTATTATTATTATTATTATTATTATTATTATTATTATTATTAATTTTGTGTTTTATTTTTGTCATAAATTTTGTGTTTGGTAAGAGTACAAATATGCACAGTGCATATACAAAATGTATTTATACAGCTATTGTTCCACTCTTGAAACCCCTACTCTTGGTAAGCAAACATCAAAAGTTTTGTAGTACTGTTGGGTTTGTAAGTTGTATCACTTAATTGGTAGACCAGTTTTAATTAAGCATGAACGTTGCAAGTGAGAAATTTGTTTTCATTTTAATTACTTGAATTTTAGATATATCATAGTTAAGATAGAAATTGAAAATTAACAAAAGTAACAATATGATTAAAAATAAGCTTAAATGCTTGTAGTAAATGTGCACGTGCATTGTATGTGGAAATTTTAAATTACAATAACAATTATTATTATTATTATTATTATTATTAAATTTTGTGTTTTGTTTTTGTCATAAATAAAAATGATATTTATTTTAACAATTATTTTTATTTAATATGATGAATATACAACATTAGGAATGTTTGCAAATATTTTCGACAAAATTATGTAATTTTCATTTTTGTATTCTATATTTATTATTCAACTATGACATCATGAGTTTCTTCGAAAAGTTGGATCATTGACCCACCATCTAGATAAGAAAATAGCTTTACTTTCGAGTCAGTTTTAATTTATATATTTCATCTTTATTATTTAATTATTTTTACTTATCACACTTACTTTGGTTGACATAATTAATATATAATTTTTATATGTTATTTTGATTACTTGTACTTTTTATTTTTAAAGTTTTATTATTTTATTATCATATCATCGATTAATCCATTTGACCCAAACCATAACCCACCACCCAAAAGGAAAATAGTTTGATTTCTAAGTTGATATTAAATTTTGTATTGCATTTTCATCATTGAAAAAATTATTTCTTATGCATAATACTTTTTTTGTTCAACATAATGAATGTATAATATTAGAGATGTACCCAATGTTTAATATTTTATAAATATATAATATTAGATACGTGCCCAAAATTTTCTCTATTTTTTATTTTTGTGATTCTTTGTATTTTCTATTCTTAAAAACTTTATCATTCGACTATGACATCATTTCATTTCTAGGTTGATTTTAAATTTGACATTCTATTATCATTAACAAAAATACTTATTACATTTCATACTTATTTTTGTTTAGTATAATGAATATACAACATTAGAGATATGCCTAATTCTTTTATTTGTGTTATATATTTTATATATTTTAATTTTTTATTATCTAATTATGGTATTATTTATTAATCCATTCGATCCCAAATGGTAGAATTGCTTACCCACCACTAGGAAGGAAGAAAATGTTTGTTTTTAAATTATTTTTTCAAAATATTTATTTTTATATTATTAAAATTAATATTGTGGATTTAATTAGTAGAATTTAATGATGAGAAAAATATATCTTAAATATAGGATTTAATGAGAGAATATACCTTGGATATGAGATTTAATGAAGAAATAGGAAAATAGTTTTATTTCCATCACTAATAAAAGCATTTCTTATCTGTCATACTTATTATTGTTTAATATGTCGAATTTATGATGCTAAAAATGTTTCCAATTTTTTTAATTTATTATATATATTTTTTGCATTTTATTTATTTTTGAAGTTTATTATCTAATTGTGGCAACATGGACTAGACCATGACCCAATCTGAATTCAAATCTAGTCTTATTTTGTTGGATTTAAATACCCCCTTATCAGATTGTTAGGGTCGGATCCTACTTCAATACATGTGGAAAGATTTGAGAGATCTGTTGGAACCAAAACAGAAGATGTCAACTTGGCTTGATCCTTCTACATTACTAACTCACCTTAGTTGCTCCTTTGCGTGGGGACTGGCTCGTCTAACTTCGATTTGGGAGAGGCCCATGCTCCTTCAAGACAAGAATACTAAGTATTTTCTTTGAGTTTCCTCTTACCTCCCTTTTACCTACCCATCTCTAATGATCTTAATTATGTCCACTCGGGGGTATTTATAACTGAGACCCCCCCCCCTTTCCTTTGAGTTCACATTTGTGCCCCACAATGTCCCACAACACATCACCGCCGTGTATTGGAAACATCTCCCGATGATGTATCAGAAATGATGATGTCATCATCGGGAGATGTTCTCAATACAAGGTGGAGATGTGCTATGGGATGTTGTGGGGCATAGATTTGAACTCCTTTCCTCTCCTCCTTTCCCACATGTGAGAGAAATGTAGATTCCAGGTTCCATTATGCCTTGTCACCTCCAGGGATCCCCCTTATCTAAAATCATTACTTCTTATTCCCGTCTTGATGCAACCACGTTGCATTAATTTCCTTCATAAATGTATGCCACCAACCCCCTGTCCCCAACCCGCTGAGATTGGATTTGCTCCTCACACAGGGCACCACACACTGACCTCACATGCTCATCCTACCATGCATTGGGAACATCTCTCGTACTTATAAGTTATTATTCATGGGAGATGTTCCCAATGCACGATGGATGTGCCTGTGAGGCACCCCTTGTGTGAGGAGTAGATCTCATTCCCAACCTACTAGACCTTACCCGGTTTGCCATGTTTCGAGGTACCTTGTGCGATTAAGCATGTTGGGGTGGCAGTTCGCCCCTCAATCCCATTATCCTGCCTTAGTGTCGAATCAAGTTGGTCTTTCACCATAAATACCATGCTCGTGAGTCACATCGAGTTTTATTGTTGTATATATATGTGTGTTGAAAAAAATAGTTGAAAAAATATTTGTGTTTTTTAATTTGTTAAATTTTATATACCTATGGGTAGTTAAATCAAATTGGATCAGATTCGAATATCCAACATCCTTAGCAGATTCTAATTTGAATTAGCCTTTGTGATATCCAATCAGATCAATTGGATATAGGATTTATATTATCAGATCAGATACAAATATACTCCAATTTTACTCCAATCCAATATGTTTTCATCCCTAATCCCAACCATATGGGGTCGACTACATGAATCCTATTTTTCCATTCTGCTCTATTTAAAGCCATATCCATTGTTAAATTATTAGTGCTTAAATCATATCTTGCTACTTCTACCCTTATCCTTTTTGGTCTACTCATTACTACATCTATTCATCCTCTTCAATAGACATTTTTATTTTTCATTTTATTTTTCTTTTTTTGAATTAAGAGAATACACACTGTGTAGGCCCACTTTTAGTTTCTTCTATTAATCCCCTAATATAATGCTCACAAATTTAACTCCTTTATGTTCCCATTATAGGTTAAAGGTTGCATTTGGCACACAAGAAAAGTAACTTATTGGATGAACATCATTCACATCATTATCTCTAATAATAAGATTTGGATGTGGGTGTTGACAGTCCACTTGTGTATTTGAATAGAAATAAGCAAGAAAAGAGAAAAATAATGGGAGATAACAAAAAAGACAAGAGAAAAGAAAGAAGAGATGGAGATAATGAAAAGGGGTGTAGTAAGTTGTGGTCTTGCTGCCCCATCATTAGCTTTTATATGTTTATAATAAAAAATTACAAAGATAAGTATACCCTTGCTTCCTAGAACATAAAGAACATGAATATAAGATGGGACCATAGAGAAACAATTAGTGTTCTGTGTTCCTACACCCTCCCTCGAGTTGGGAATAGATATTTATCATTCCAAACTTGCAAAAACATGTATCCAACTTGGTCCTTGCAACACTTTTGATGAAGAGATCAACAAGTTGCATATCACATGTAACATAAGGAAAGGAAACTTCTTGAGAAGCTACTCTTTTTCTAATGAAATGTCGATCCACCTCAATGTGATTGATTCTATGATGCTGTATTGGATTGAGAAATCTTAATAGTAGCTTGATTATCATGATAGAATATCAAGGTTTTTCATACTCAATTCCCGATTCCTCATGAAGGGATTTCATTCACAATACTTCAAACACACACCATTATCCATGGATTCGTACTCTACCTTTGCACTAGAATGGTCAATAATATTTTGTTTTTTACTTCTCCATAAAACAAGGTTTCCTCTAAGGAAGGTACAATACCCAGGGGTGGATCTTCTATCACCAACACATCAGGCCCAATCAGCATTTGTGTATCTTATGACCATTATTCTTATAGAGTATCCTTTGCTTGGATATCTTTGCAAGGATCCTCTCAACTAGGGGTGAATTCTGTTGGGCCCTTACAACAATCTCCCATAGGGTAAAACTACAAAGTGTTTGAAATTACAACCAAGAAAAATCTAATAACAACAAAAATAACGAAATCCAAGCAAAGACAAATAAAAATAAGCACCACCAAGAACACAAAGAATTATGTGGTTCTACCTTACTGCCTACGTCCACAGGAGATACCTTGTGGCTTGCAACCCAAACCAACCCTTGACCCATGTACACTTGTTATCCTTTTCTTCTCTTAACTCAAAGAACAAAAACAAGAGAAAAACTCCACTCTTACACCAAGAGCACCCTCTTTCTTTCTTTCCTCTCCATTTTTCTTTCACCAATAAGAAAATGAGTAAACTTCTCTCCAAAAAACCTAACCCTACATACAAAAGAATGCTTTTATATGTTAAACCCTCTTTAAAATAAAGAGGGACCACAACAACCGTTAGATTAAAAATAATTCAATGATTGAAAAAATAAGGCACAACCTCAAAAATCTCCATCTTGGCTTATTTTTCAATCACCTTGGAGATCTACCGTTTGGGCCTCCACTTGTTCACAAATACCACAAACCACTATTGGCCCTATAAAACACCACCTACTCATTACTTAAACCACTCTATCTTAATTCCACTTGGTTCAAATAAAATGGCCAATGTACATGTGTAACTACACCCGAGCCAACAATCCTATTCATTCCTAGAGAGGGACCTCGATCAATCCTTTCTCTGAATAAGAATATTCCTCTCACCATCATTTGTACCTTAGAAACTTATAGCTCTTCTCCATTCTATCTGCAAAAGATACTCTTAGTGTGGTCACATTACCTTGTGCACTTTGTTTCCAACATCCCATCAAGGTCATGGGAATCACTATCCTTATCAGATAATACAAACCTTTGCGTTTTTCTCCCTTCATTAGGACCATACTGCTGCATGTAATTTTCATGAATCCACTTGTAACAAAGACCTTACAACCATTGGAATCTAACTGCCTCAGTGATATTAGATCCTACGCATTTTGGGACAAATGCCACACCACCCAAAGTGCAAACTACTCCATCAAACATTTAGATTTCCATTGTCCCAACACCCGTGATGTTATACATAGATCCATCACTCAAGGAGAAAACCCTTGTTTTCTCTTGAAATGTATCAAAATATTCTTTCGATGAAATTTCCACACTTCTTGATTCATCCCTATCCCTTTTTCGTGCGGGACAATCTCTCATTATGTGACCAAATTCCTTGCATCTTGTAAAACTATACTTTGCCCTTTTCCATGGCCTTGTATCTAGACCTACCACTCTCAAATCCCTTGTTAGATGACTTCTCTTTCCAATCCGTTCCCTATGTAACCAATGCAAAATTCTACCCACTCTCATACTTGGGCTTCCTCCTAACCTCATTGGATATAAGAGATGTAGTGACTTCTTCCAACTTCATTGTATATTTCCCATAAAGAAATGTTGCCACCAAATTTTTATACGAATCAAGAAGCAAGGTAAGAAGAAAAAGAGCCTTGCCTTCTTGCTCCACCTTGACATCAACATTCCCTAATTGATCCAAGATGCTATTGAGCACATTTAGGTGTTCTAAGAGATTCCCAACTTCTACCATCTTCGTCCCATACAATTGCCGCTTTAGATATAACTTTATGGTTAAGCCTTTCCCCAAATAAATTTTCTCCAGCTTGTCCCACAACTCTGATGGAGAATCTTCCTCCATAACGTTATCAGCCAAGAGCAATCAAATTGTACTAACACTCCTTAACTCGATGTCCTCCCAATCAACATCTTTTATGTTTTCTAACTTCTCATCCTTTCCCTTCAATGCTCTAGCCAAACCTTGTTGAACTAGGTTGTCCTTTACCCTCTTTTCCCATAAGGTAAAGCTACCTTTTCCATCAAACTTCTCAATCTAGAATTGAAAACCTGTACCTTTTATTACCATTATCTTTTGAGCAATTTCACAAACACCTTGTGAACACCAACCTAAGAGCTTTAATAACACTTTGTTAGGGTCTCACGACAATCACCCACAGTATAAAACCACAAAGTATATATTTTAAATAGCAACCAAGAAAAATCAAATAGAATAGAAATTAATAAAATCCAAGCAAAGACAAATAAAACTAAGCACTACCAAGAACACAAAGAATAATGTGGTTCGCCTTACCACCTACATCCACGAGAGACGGAAACTACTATTCACTATGAAAGAAAATGAGAACACTACTATCTCTTGAGCAATTTCACAAACACCTTGTTAACACCAACTTGAGAGCTCTGATACCACTTTGTTGGGGCTTCACAATATTCACCCATAGGATAAAACCACAAAGTATTTGAAATAGCAACCAAGAAAAATCCAATAGCATAAAAAATAATGAAATCCAAGCAAAAACAAATAAAAATAAGCACTACCAAGAACATAAAGAATTACGTGATTCGCTTTACTGCCTACATCTACAGGAAAGACAAAAATTGTTCTTCACTATGAAAGAAAATGAGAAATAATACGGGTACCTTGTGGTTTGCAACCCAAACCAACCCTTAACCCATGTACACCTATTCTCCCTTTTCTCTCTCGACCTAAAGAACAAAAATAAGAGAAAAACTCCACTCTTACACCAAGAGCACCCTTTTTCTCTTCCTCTCATTTTTTCTTTCTCCAACAAGAAAAAGAGTAAACTTCTCTTAAAAAACTAACCCTACATACAAAAGAAAGCTTTTATATGTAAAACCCTCTTTAATCGTTAGATTAAAAATAATCCATTGGTTGAAAAATAAGACCCACTCCCACAGATTTGAGCATGGTCAAGCCAAGTATCTAGCTATTCGATCTCAACTTGCCAATTGAATGTTAAACTCGAGCTTGATTTGAGCTAGAGACGTGAGATCAAATTTGAGTTGGCTTAATAGCTCATATGTTCAAGCTCAACTTAGCTTGAGCTCGATTGTGAGCCAAGCTTCCTATAAAAATATATATATATTTATTTTACATACAAAAAGTTACGAATTATAAAAATTATTTATTATAATACATATAAAAATAAGATTTTAAAAATTATTTATTAATTAATATATGTAAGTATGTATGTATGTATGTATGTATGCTCAAGCTTGGCTCGAAGCTTGGTTTAAACCAACCCAAGTTGAGCTTTTCACGAGCCTAGCTTACATATATAGCTTATGGAAGGTAGGATTTGTTTCCACCCGTACTCTCAACATTAATAACATTAATGTAGATGTTATTAATGTAGTGACTAACAACATTAATAACATAAGAAATATCAAATTGTCAAACAATGATAAAGTAGTTTCCCAACTAACCGCTAAAACATAGCTTTGTCTCAAAGAGGTTCACCATCTTCTACACTAATCTTTTGGTTCTACTCAATGGGTGTATTAGCAGGATTAATGTTGGAATGGTTAGAATCCATCATATGGATGGCCGAACCATGCTAGATAGTTGGGCAAATTTCATAAGTTTTTCTAACCCATCACGGGAACCAATTTCCCAATGATTTTGAAAATTGAATTTTTCGGATTGATCTTGCACTGAATCGGATAATATTTGAAACCAAATTGAAAGCAAATTATACTTAACATATAGACTACAAATCATAGTTCCCAGAATGAATGTTCACGCCCAATATCAGTCCCAAAACCACCTCCAATTGAAGATGGCGTAGTGTATGGGAGAAGCCGGTTCAACAACACTGTTTTCAACAAAACTATTATCCAACTTGCTTGGATCAAATGGGATGTGTGAGCCTGATTTCTCCAACGCTTTTTTTTTATATATATAAGTTAGAGGAAAAAATAATAAAAATCAATTCTTGAAAAGGCTAGGTAGTGATAGGGTTTTTAGGAGAAAAGAGAGAAGAGAGAAGAGGAGAGAGCAAGAGAGTGAAGAGAACAAGTTCTATTTGCCCTCTTCCTCTTAACCCCTTTAATATGGAGCACTCTCCAAATCTAATTAGGAGATTATCTAAATATAATTTGGATCTGGACTCTTTTAAGAGATAAGCATTATCCTCTTAAGAGAATAGGTGCTCCATACCCAGAACCATGCTCAGTTTCGATCCAAAAGTTGCCATGTGACAACTTAAGTAATCTTATAAGTAATGGGCCTTTGGCCCATTTTCTTCAAAGGCTCACGTCCCTAGGTATTGCATGGACACTGTGGGCCTGATATTGTATAGCATGGGCCCTCACAAAGGTTTCACACAAGTCCATAAGGGTTTGGCCCCACCTTTGAAAGAGGTTAGGCCGAATTCACTGCTCAAGGCAATGAACCCTTGAGCCAATCAGCATTGGCTTAGTCTGGGCCCAACATTTACACCTAAATGATCATTGGATTCAACCACCCTATGAAGACCCAAGGATAATGGACTTATGCGAGATAAAGCCCATCGGGTAAGCAGCCCTGTAATGGTCTCTTACAGTTAATCTCTTGGCCCATAATGATCACAATAATGCCTGATAGGGAAGGACCTCTCCCCTAGCTGCAAGGTGCAGTGTCACACTCTCTACTCAGATGGATCCTGGGATTAAAACATTTTGCAAACATTTTTCATAAAATAATAGTATAACATATAAATACGTTTTGCAAAATCAGATTTCAAATACAATTGAAATCCATTGCCGGATGTTTGTAAACCTTGAGATTCACTTTGCCTGTCAAAGGGGCCAATCCTATCACTATGATCACCCACTCAGGTGATTTCTCAAACTGCCCCAACATGCCTAGATATTTGACCCGATCTCACTAGTTGGCATATCAAAGGCAACTCATTCCAACACCTAGTGTATTACCATAATCAAGTCTGGGGTTATGTGTAACTTTCCAGTTTTTCCCATCTATCTCCAAGGTCCAAGACATAATTGGAAATTGGTCTGGGCTCAGTGCTTCTTGCAAACACCCACTGGCTATGCTTGAGGTCTAACCTAATAGCTGAGACAAGTTGCTCCAACTGTTTGGTAGCACACCAATGTCAACCTTGTCAGGATAAATTCCCCAAGTCTATCCAATGGCTGAGAACTTTCTAAACTAATATGAGTCTCTTAAGTGTCAAGTTTAAGGGGGTAATACACAAAAAAACATACCAAAATGAGTATAAAGCAACAATGTACTTTATTTATTTACAAATAAATGTTCATGTACATCAGTCTGATTGGAGCTAAGGGCATACACTGCCTAACACTTAACTCCTAATTTCCCAATTTTCTCTAAAAGTCAATGACATATTTCCTTTGGGAAACAAAAATACCATGTTTAGTCTTAGCCACTCCAATTCCCAAAAAACAATGTAAGTCACCTATGTCTTTTGCCTCAAACTCCTTGTTAAGTAACTGCTTGAATGAATCAATATCACTAATGTCATTACCAGTCACCACACAATATCATAAGCAAATATTGCAAATAAAATCAAGGAAGGACTAACCTTCTTAATGGAAAGGTTGTGATGTGATTGAGCTTGTACATATCCAAACTTCTCTAAGGAAAGTCTAAAAATGTCAAACCAAGCCCTTGGAGATTGTTTTAAATCATATAGATCCTTTTTCAACTTACATCTTTTTAGCTTTTGTATTATAAAACCCAAGGGATAGTTCCATATATATTTCTTCCTATAGATCACCATTGAGAAATACATTTTTAACATCCACTTAGAATAGTGGCCATGAGAAATTTGCAACAAGAGACTATAGGACTCTAATAATATTCATCTTGGCTACTGGTGCAAAGATCTTAAAACAATAAATCCCATAAGTTTGTGTAAGACCTTTTGTCACTAGACGGGCCTTGTATTTTCCAAATATGTCATATGCATTGTACTTCACTGTAAACACCTATCTACATTAAACTAGTTATTTTCCTCCTAGCTGATTTACAAGCTCTCATGTGTTGCTTTTAAAGAAAGCATTCATCTCTATCATCATTACTTCTTTTCACTCAAGTACCACCAGGGCTTCCTGTACTATTTTGGGTATGGGTACAACAATAATGGAAGCTAAAAATTAGTTACATGATGATGGAAGATGGTTATAAGAAGGGAACCATGAGATGCAAATGGGCAATAAATGAGGTGCAACAATGCTTCCCTTTGTGAACTACAATAAGAAGGTCAAGGTCATCCAAGGGAGATGGAGGTTCAATGATGATAGTAGTGGATAGAGGGACTATAATACTAGAATTTGGTATCATGGAGGTGACTAGAACTAGCTTGGATTGCTCATGACCGGAACCAACTTGCCTCCACTATCGTTTGAGAAACATCCTCAACTCTCTAAACTTGTGATAATTCCCTTCACTACAGTCCCTTTCTATGAATGGAATAGGCAATGAGACTTCTAGAGAAAAAACACCATGTTCACTACTCTTTCCACGAGTTGAAATCCTGTGATAATAAGACACATCCTCAAGAAAGATAACATGCATAGATACAAAATGAGTCCCAAATACAAGATCATAATAGCAATACCTCTTTTGAGTTTGTGCATGTCTAAGAAAGATGCATTTAACTACCTTAGGATCAAATTTAGAATGACTAGGCCTGAGGATTTAAATATAAGAAATGCACCCAAAATTCTTAAGTGGAATGGTGAATTGGTCTTTGTTAGGATACAATAGGTTAAAAGGTGCTTTCATGTTTGAGACTCATGAAGGAACCATGTTGATGAGATAGACAACTGTATGGATGGCATAATACTTCTAGTAACCTCCAAGGTGTGCCTATTCTTTCTTTCACCTACTCCATTTTGCTGAGATGTATAGGGATAAGTATTATGATGGATAATTCCATGCTCAAGGAGATATGAGACTAAGGCCCTGTTCGCTTTTTGGCAAGTTATTTACCCAGGTAAATACACTTATCTGGGTAAGTTTTTCCTGGGAAACACTTATCTAGGTAAGTGCATTTACCCATGTTTTTTTATTTTTCATGCAAACAAGACAATGACCATTTTAGTCATAAAAATCCATTATTACAAGGGGCATTTTTGTCCCATTCAAGTGTTGGAAACTTTCCCCAAGGTGGGAAAGTTATTTACCAACCTAGGAGATGGGTATCCCAGTAAAATAAACTTTCCCTGGTCCCCACATAAATCTAAAAAAAGAACATGGGTTTTTTGGTCAATGGGAATCAAAATCCCATTAACCAACTTTCCCCCCTCTCAAAATCCAGAAAAACAATGCCCCTAATGATTTTTCAAAATACTCATTTGCATGATTAGAGCTAAAATTTTGATTCTAATTCGAAACTAGTTTAAAACCATTTGATGAAAGAGACCAATCATGGTAAGGATTTCATTTTGAGAATGCATAAGATAAATCCAAGAAAATAGGAATAATCATAAAATAATTAAAATAATAGGAAATATCTTTATTCCCCCTAGCAATAATATGATATGGTTCTCAAACATTGGTCTGCATAATTTCGAAAGGAATAGTATTTCCTTTATTACTACATAAATAGGTTAATCCATAATTTTTTCCAATTCATAACTCTTCCATCTTGAACTTGACACTTGGACTGATTCGTACAACTTAGGAAACAATCTTCAAAGACCCAAAATATAAATGACCTAACCAATTATGCCAAGGCATAATCTAACTCATAGATTGAGAAATAAAAGACCTCCCAATTCCTTTATGCCTTCTTGGTGGATGCTCAAGTAGGCTAATTCCATTCGTTTCATGGACAGTCCTAATCACTTTCATTGTCACCAAATCCTAGAAAACACAATGATCCAGAAAAAAAGGTCAATGAGCAATTCTAATTCTTAGTAATACTACTAGTTGAAAGCATATTAGTACTAAACTTAACAACATGCAGAACCAAGAATAAAGACATGGCATCAGATGCTCTAATGTCTTCCTTGCCAAAAGTAGGAACAAGAGAGCTATCAGTAATAAATACTTTATCTCTGCTAGAGGATGAGAAATAGGTGGTAAATAAAGAGGATAAATTAGTTGTATGGTCAGATGTAGTCAAATTTATAACCAAAAAAAATTCTAGTATTGCCCGGGGAAGAAGCATGGTAGGTAACAGCCCTTGTACTTGAGTGAGTAGTTGACTGCTGAGATGGTAGGTAACAGCCCTTGTACTTGAGTGAGTAGTTGACTGCTGAGATGGTCCTAAAATATCTGCCTCACTTTCCAATTGAGTCAAGGCAGTTCAGACAAAGAACATCTAGGTATGTGGATCTTGTACTTGAAGAAGATCAATGGTAACAACTAACACACCTTGAAGAACAAGGTGTGGATGCAATGTCCAACATGTGTCTCAATGTGCTTTGGCTTCTTAAAATAATCACAAAATATTCCCTTTTTGTCCTCCTTCCTCATATCTTTCTCTTTATCACCATCATACTTCGCTTTTACTACTACTAAGACTAAATTCATAGGTGGAAATTTGTAACATAACCTTCCTCCTACTTTCTTATTGTAAAGTAGATAATAGGCCTGAGATAGAGTAACAAGAAACTCAGACACCCTATTTGTCTCCACTAAATTCTTGTATATTGTAGAATCCTTTTGGCTCTCCTAGTTAATTGTCTCTAAGTAATCAACTTCATGTCATAAAGTCCTCAATGCAGAGAACTAGACATATACAAGTTTTCCCCTATTTAAGATTGTTTATTTCACTCTTCAACTCATAAGTCTTAGCAACATTCAAAGACTAAGAGTAAGTCTCCTTCATAATTTCCTACATTTCCTTAGTTGTTTTCACCCACAAATTTTTGCTAATGTGAGGTTGTATGGAATAACACAGCCAATCCATCACTAAATAATTTTCTTAAACCCACTTGACATGAGTCTTTTGTATCTCTAGTTACATACCCTAGTTTTTAGGAATGGCAACGAGGCAGGTTTGGCGTGGAGATCATAATCCCCGTTCCCGATCCCGATTATAAAAGTAACCCCGTCCTCGTCGCTGATCCCCGTTGGGGATAAATTTTGTCCTCCATCCCCGATCCCAGACGGGGATGGGTTCCCCGCGGGGACCCGAATCCTTGAACTTTTTTTATATATAATAGTATTTATTTGAAAAATAAATTTACTTAAAATAAATAAATTTTAAATATGTTTTGATATATATAATATAAATAAGATAATAATATATATTTAATATATATAATATAAATAATATAATAATAAATAAATAAATAAATAAATAAATAAATAAATATATATATATATATATATATATACACATAATCAAGGTCAGGTACGGGGCAGGGACCTCAATCCCCATCCCTGACCCCAACCCCGATTGGGGATGGGGAAAATTGCCATCCCTACTAGTTTTCCTCTACCTCCAATGGTTGGCCATCATGGTTGACTGTACCCATTCCAAGTAATTAGTTCCATCAAACATGATGCAGTGATTTGAAAGGTGTTGTCTATCATACTTCCAACCAATGTTTTAAAGAGCTAATGGTATGGGTGAGAAGGTTTGGTCTCACAGGGACGAGGCATAAGCGTTAAGGCGATTGGAGGCATAAACCTCAAGAAAAAAATGCTATAAGCCATAAAAAAGACATGAAAAATATAAAATTAAGATCTTTTGTATCTTGTTTTATATATTAGACATGGGGTCATTGTTCAAATTATCAATGCACCCCAATATGCTAAAAGGGGTGTATCAAGTATCAACACTTTGACCCATGTGCGTCTTTTATTATATATCTTTTTTCAAAATTTCACAGCAAGTTTAGGGTTATGTTATTTAATTATTAAAAAAGTAATTCTTTAAACACACCTTAAAAGAGATAGTAATACCCCAAAGATGTGATATGGTACGCTTGATGTGGGGTATATCATATACATACTTTGAACCTTGCATGGGTTAGAATCTTACCAATGTAGTTTTTTCCTAAATTATAAAACTAGAGGAATAAAATCATATGATTCAAACTTTACAATTTGGGGATATGAACCAATAGTGCTTTAGAAGAAAGGCATTCCTATTTCATTTCTTGCACTTGTATGCATTAGTGAAGAGTGATTAGACCATCTAACTGATGCATATATGTTCTTAAAAAGAAATGGATTATGAAGTATGGGATAAATGGTCAAGTGGGTAAGAATACAGTATGAACAATAAACAAGCTATTTTCTTACAAATTTATTGCACTTATTTGTTATTTTTATGTTTATTTATTTGTTCAATACACCAATATAAACAAAACAAGGCATATAAACCTTCATATTCAAGATTAGCATGCCAAATAGTTGAGGCCAAAGGCCCAAAGGTATAAGCCTTGCTATTGAGGTATGAGGCTATTGAGGCCAGGCCTTTTTTTCCTCGACCCTCCTCAAGAGCCTTTTAAAACAATGCTTCCAGTGGCTAAAAATCCTTACACTTGGACCTTTGATTCACTCTTGGTTGTCTCCATGATAGATGTTAAGGTAGTTTTTCTCACAACTAGTTAACTACTAAGCAATATTGGTTGGTTGGTTGGTTGCTAAGGAGAAAAACAACTCCTAGGGTGACTCAACCACCTCCTAAAGGTTGTTGATCTCTATAGGGATAAGAAAGCAACCCAAAATCCTTAAGTGCCACTTCAAAAATAGGTCTAAGCCTTAAACCTAGCACTTAATTGATTTTTTTTTAGTCTTCTTTGTTATTGAGCAATCTCTAAGGTTACACAATACCCTAGGCAGCAGCAAAAAACTCTCCAATAATTTCTAAGATCTAGGTGATATATGTTCAACTTCAAGCCCTAGGAAGTTCTCATGTAGTTAGCTGGACTAAGACCACATGACAACCTTAAACAATCTTAGTCCTAGGGTTGAGCATGGGTCAGTTTAATTTGGTTCCATGTAGGAACTTTGAACCTACTTTGTAGGGGTCAGTTCTAGGTTTTTGGAATTAGAACATACCCTGTGAAGGTCAATTCTAGGGTAAATTCTAGCCTTGGCGATTCTAGGGTCGGTTCCAGTACCCATGAAACCTATTCTTTCTTCACTCTTCCCATTCAAAATAGATAAAATGAAACATGTTTTTAAAAAAAACTTGATTTTTAATAAATATAATACATAGTTTAAAACTTATATTATCTTTTTTTATTAAATAGAGTAATTTAATAAGTAGATTATCATAATATATTAATATATGGTTCAAAACATACCACTATAGTTTAAATTTTTGTAAATAGTAACTTTTACATTACTTATTATACAATTTCAATACTAAAATGAAAACAAATGATCAAATCACTTAAATAACTCAATGGTCAAGTGAGACCATGGCCATTGTAACCATGAGCGTTTGGGTTCATTTCTTCTCATCCTCAAAAGAATTTTGGGGTTTACTTCAAGGTCGCTTCCACTAAGGCTAACCAAGGCCAGTTCATCAGGTCAATTCGGGTAGGGTTTTCTCATAACCAACTTTGCTGTAATAGTATTATGGGCTTATAGTGGACCTATTGGCATTCCAGACGTGGTTGAAGCTAAAGTCAGAGCTCTTTTTATGGGTTAAACAACTTAAGGATGGCTAGAACTATTCACTCTGCACCCTTTGCGGTGGAGGGTGATTGAAGAAATGCCATATGAAGGGTTGCTAACCAAGCAGGGGTTCCTTGGATTCTGTCCCACCTGCTCAATGAAACTCTAGAGCATTTTGTTCTTTTGGATGGGTTTCTAGGGAATTGAGTATGACTGTTTGTTTAGGAAAATCAGGGGTGGATAGGAGCTTCATTGTATAGTGCTAACACATTTCCATTGTAATTTTTTGGCTTTTTTGGGATCTCTTTTTTTTTTTGTACATACTCTCATGCACACCCCCTCCTTTAGGTTCTTAATGAAAGTGACCTCTTGTCAAAAAAAAAAAAAAAGAAAAAAGAAAATACATGTTAACTAATGAAATGTAGCAGCACAAGAAATATTCCTTGTTCCGCAAATATACATTCTATTCATTATGTGTTTTCTTGCGGGTGTGTGGGTTACTGATTTGCTCGGCATATATGTGTAGTTTTGGATTGCTCGAGGTGTTGCTACTTTTGGGGATGCGATTGCCAAGTCTTGCACCTTATCATTGTTTCTGGTTTCCAATAACAATGTAAGTATAGGACACATCCCATGGTTAATTGACTTACATTTTATTTTAATTCCTTAGGATAAGTGGCTGATTGTTTCTCATCATGCTTTGAGTGGTGGTATGACCGAAAAATGGCCACCATTCAAGATAGGGTTGTCAATGGGTGGGATCTGGGTCTGGTCTAGGTAGAAGCACTCCCAAACCGATCATTACTCGAGAAGAAATCATAGACCCAAAACCATCCATTTAAACTTAAAATTTAGGTTGAAACAATAACATAAGTTAAAAACCAAACCATTTAAACATAAAAAAACAACTTTTCTTATTTAAATTCCAACCTAAAATTTTTAAACTTTAATCATATATCGTTAATAAAATTGATAGAAAAATCCAAAATTATTTATATGTTTAAAAGTTAAAACCTTTATGTATCTATATATCAGATTTGACACTTTATGCCTATGATAAGAGAAAAACTATAAAAAAACAAAGGAAATATTATATATATCTAACAAAATAATCAGTTTTGGGCTTGAATCGATTCGAGAGGGGTGAGAACTGGAACCGACTCAATTAATTATTTTGACATAATCTTGGAACTGGATCCTTTATTAATGGCTAGTTTTATTTGGGTAGACCGTTGACAACACTTTAATAACACGAAGGATGGGAGGGCAAGTGTTGTAACAAGGTTGGTATCCCTTTTTCTTCTCCATTGGAACCTACACTTCCAGGTAAGGACCTTCCAAACCCGCACTCGATGTTCAAACGTTTGTTATTGAAGCATATGATTCTATCATGTGAAGTTGATTTTGGACTCCCACAAATTAATAAATTCTTCTAACGCAATTTTAGCCTTTCCATTGCAGGAGCATTCTATTGGGTTCACATTGTCAACGGTGGTATCACAATGGCTTTGATTGTGCAAGCCAGCGTTGGTTGTATATGCTGAAACTTTTTTTAGGAGATTCTATTGCTTTATTACCATTGTTGTGCTGGTATCTTTTCTTAATTTTTTAATACTCCTCTTGGCCTCTTCTGGCATTGCCACTTTCAGGAGACTGCGTCAGCGGAGCTGATTCAAGCATTTGAATTGGAGCCTTAACCAGCAATGGCCTCACATACGCTGGAGTCTAGAAGGAACCACTCTAACCCATTTCATCTATATTCACTTCTAAACTAATTCTTCTCCACCTATTTCTGATTTGATACTGTTAACAGGTGAATGTCGTGGGAGCAAAAAAGAGAATCGGAAGTGATGGAGGAAGATTTGGCCTGACCCCTTGGCCACGCGACACGTGGAAACAACCGAGAGTGACCTGGTAGAAGCGCTAGCTCAGCACGGCAGCAGGCCCACAACCCGAGCTTCAAGGAAAGGAGTCCCGAGCTCCCCCCAAAAAAGGGGAACCCATGACCCGAGCTCCCCAAGGAAGAACCCGAGCTCTCCCTTGGAAGTCCTGAGCCTTACAAGGAGCGCAAAGGGAAAAAACCCGAGCTGACCCACCCCGGGGCAGTTCGGGCCACACTTCTATCTGAACTCAAGACTTCGCCTCGCACACCACTTCGGCTCCAAGTCGCCTGATTGAACAACTGTACCTGACGCCCAGGAAGCCCGTACACGGAGGTGGCACGCTTGACTGATTAGGGGTCCGACACATGACATCCGCCCTTTGACGGCCACCTGCCACCGCCATCTCAGACGTGGCAGGGACGTTCTTGACAAGGAAAACAGTGGTGGTTATGACACCCAAACTGGCGACTGGCAGAGGTTATGACACCCGAACTGGCGACTGGTAGAGGTTATGACACCCGAACCGGCGTCTAGTAGAGGAAATGACACTCGATCTGGAAGAAGAAATGACACCCGCGGAGGTAATGATACCCGAACTGGCAGAGTTATGGAAGTAAGTGTACAGGGTGATTATAAAAGGCCCCCATCTCCCAAAGAAGGGGGTATGTGATATTTTGTGCTTTCTAGTCTTGAAATCCATTGTTTCCCCTTGCCTTCTCAAGAGCACTAACTTGTGCTTCGGAGTGTTCCAACCGGGTTGCTCCCCGGAAGTCTCCAACTTCTTCCTTGTTTCAGGCACATTCAACTCTGTCGGAGGCGAGATAACCGGCAACTAGGACTTGACTAGATCGCGCATCATCATTTGGCGCCGTCTGTGGGAAGACTTCAAAAAGCCTCCCCTAACCTTTAACTCTCTCTCTCTCTCAAAGAAACCTTAGCTTCCATGGCTTCTTCTAGCAGCAACAGGCACAACGCTGACTTGAATGTTGTAGGAGAACACTCTCAGCCTGCCACTGTATGCATTGGACAGTTCACCATCCTCCTATCGACGGACGAAATCCCTAGCCTCAATGCACCAAGCATGGCGGCACCTGTAAATGTTCCCCTTCTCCTCCCTATCGAGACAACCTTCGTCGAACCGGCTGCTGTCCCTCTGGCGACTGGCCAGAACCAGCTTGATGACTTGATGCAGTGCATGCGAGCAATGCAAGCCCAAGTGCAGTAGTTCCAGCAACTCCAGCTTCATCAGCAGCAAGTACTACACCACATGATTTTGTCGTGTGAAGTTTATTTTGGATGTGCGCGAATCAATAAATTCTTCTAACAAAATTTCAGCCTTGTCATTGTAGGAGCTTTCAATTGGGTTCACTTTGTCAAATGTGGTATCGATACGACTACGATTATGTAAGCAAGCGTTGCTTGTATATGCTGAAACTTTCTTTAAGAGTTTCCATTTCTTTATTGTCGTTGTTGTGGTTGTAACTTTTCTTGGATTTTTAATACTCCTCTTGGCATCTTTTGGCAATGCCACTTTGAGGAGATTGCGTCGGCGGAGCTGATTCAAGCGTTCGATTTGGAGCAGAAATCAACAATGGCCTCGCATGCACTATAGTCCAAAATGAGCCACTCTAACCCATTTCTTCTATATTCACTTCAAAACTATTTGTTCTCCACTTGCTTCTGATTATGTATTCTTCGTAGGTGAATGCCATGGATGTTTAAAGGAGATTCGGTAGTGACATGGATTCGGAAGCGGCATAGGTATGTGTTTGTTGTAGAATGTCTGCATTCCTAAATTTTATCATTTTTGGAATACAAGTTTTATTAGTGGTGGTAGTAGACATAATATTCATGGGTCTTTTGTGTGTTGGCATGAAGAATGCTTGATTTGCGGGCAAGATGTGCAACCTCTCACGGCATTACTATAGGCAAGTCGTTCAACTCTTCAGTGTAGGCTTCTCATTTCTCCACTTCATTCGGTGTTCTTTTGTCTATGTATGTGTTACTAGTTTGCTTAGTTTATATGTGTAGTTTTGGATTGCTCGAGGTGTTGCTACTATTGGGGATGGGATTGCTGACCCTTTCGCCTTATCATTGTTTCTGGTGTCCGATAACAAACAATGGCATTACCACTGTTTGTTGTGGGTGTGTGTTATAATTGTTTTATTTCCATTGTTTTGCTTGTAAAATTTCTTAATTTTTTAATACTCCTCTTGAAATATTTAGGCATTGCCACTTTCAGAAGATTGCGTCTGCGGAGCTAATTCAAGCATTTGAATTGGAGCAATGATTAGCTATTGCCTTGCATATGTTGGAGTGAAGAATGACCCATTCTAACCCATTTCTTCTATATTTACTTCTAAGCTATTTCTTTTCCACCTATTTCTTATTAGATATTCTTGGTAGTTGAATGTTGTGGGCGCACAAAGGAGACTAGGTAGAGATACGAGTTTGGAAGTGCCACAATTGTGTGTTTGTTGTAGAATGTGTACACCCCTAAATTTGATCATTTTTGGAAGACAAGGTTTGCCGATTGTGGAGGTGGCTATAATGTCCTTGGGTCTTATGGGAGCAAGCACGAGGAGCGCTAGATTTGTGGGCATGATGCACAACCTCGCATGGCATTACTCTAAGGAAATCGATCAACTCTTTGTTGTAAGCTTCTCAGTTCTCCACTTCATTCAGTGTTCTCTTGTCTATGTATGGGTTACTAATTTTCTTGGGTTATATGTGTAGTTTTGGGTTGCTCGAGGCGTTGCTAATGTTGGAGATGGGATTGCCGACTCTTGCACCTTATCATTGTTTCCGGTGTCCGATAAGAAACAATGGCATTATCATTGTTTGTTGTGTGTGTGTGTGTTATAATTTCTTTATTGTTGTTGTTGTGCTTGTAAATTTTCTTAATTTTTTAATACTCCTCTTGACATATTCAGGCATTGCCACTTTCAAAAGATTGCATCCGTGGAGCTAATTCAAGTATTCGAATTGGAGTTGTAATCAACTATGGCCTTGCATTTGTTGGAGTGCAGAATGAGCCACTCTAACCTATTTCTTCTATATTCACTTCTAAGCTATTCCTTTTCCACCTATTTTTTATTAGATATTCTTGGCAGGTGAATGTCGTGGGCGCGCAAAGGAGACTGGGTAGTGATACGGATTTGGAAGTGACCGAATTATTTGTTTGTTGAAGAATGTCTACACCCCTAAATTTGATCATTTTTGGAAGGCATGGTTTGCCGGTTATGGAGGTGGCCATAATATCGATGGGTCTTCTGGGTGCAGGCATGATGAATGCTCGATTTGCGGGCAAGATGTGCAACCTCTCACGGCCTTACTATAGCAAAATCGGTCAACTCTTTGGTGTAAGTTTCTCAATTCTCCGCTTCATTCGGTGTTCTCTTGTCTATGTATAGGTTATTAATTTGCTTGATTTATATGTCTAGTTTTGGATTACTTGAGGCGTTGCTACTTTTGGGGATGGGAATGCCAACTCTTAAGCCTTATCATTTTTTCTGGTTTTTGATAACAACGTAAGTATAGGACACATCCCATGCTTAATTGAATTCTATTTTATTTTAATTCCTTTGGATAAGTGACTAACTGTATCTCATCATGCTTTGAGTGTTGGCTTGACCGGAAATTGGCCGGCATTCAAGATAGGACTGTCAACGGGTGGGATCCGGGTCTAGTCTAGGTAAAAGCACTCCGAATCGGTCATTAATCGGGATGTAATCATACACCAAAACCGTCCATTTTAACTTAAAAATAGGTTGAATCAATAATTTAGGTTAAAAACCGAACCATTTAAACTTAAAAGAATCCAATTTTCTTATTCAAATTGCATCTCCAAATTTAAACTTTAATGATATATCGTTAATAAAATTGATAGCAAATCCTAAATTATTTATATGTTAAAAAGTTAAACAACTTTTTGTATTTATATATTAGATTTGACACTTTAAACCTATGATAAGAGAAAAACTATAACAAAATGAAGGAAAGATTATATATGGCATTCAAGATAGAACTGTATCTCATCATGCTTTGACTGTGCAACCTTTCACAACATAAGTGACTAACTGTATCTCATCATGCTTTTATTTTTGGCTTGAATCAATTTGGGAGGGGTGAGAATCGGAACCAACCCAATTATTTACTTCGACACAATCATGGAATTAGATCCTTTATTAATGGCTGGTTCTATTCAGGTAGACCCAAACCTTTGACAGCCCTTTCAAGAACATGAAGGATGGGAGGGCTAGTGCTGTAGCAAGGTTGGTATCCCTTTTTCTTCTCCATTTGGACCTACACTTCCAGGTAAGGACCTTTCAAACCTGCACTTGATGTTCAAGCTATTGTTATTGAAGCATATGATTTTGTCGTGTGAATTTAATTTTGGATGCATGCGAATTAATAAATTCTTCTTACGCAATTTCAGCATTGTCATTGCAAGAGCATTCTATTGGGTTCGCATTGTCAAATGTGGTATCAGAATGACTGCGATTGTGTAAGCAAGTGTTGCTTGTATATGTTGAAACTTTTTTTAAGAGCTTCCATTGCTTTATTATCGTTGTTGTGGTTGTAACTTTTCTTCATACTCCTCTTGGCATCTTCTGGAAATGCCACTTTAAGGAGATTGCTTTGGTGGAGCTTATTCAAGCATTCAATTTGGAGCAGTAATCAACAATGGCCTCGCATACGCTAGAGTATAAGCCACTCTAACCCATTTCTTCTATATTCACTTTAAAACTATTTGTTCTCCACATGTTTCTGATTAGATATTCTTGGCAGGTGAATGTTGTGGGCGCATAAAGGAGAGACGGTAGTGACATGGATTCAGAAATGGGCAGGTATGTGCTTGTTGTAGAATGTCTGCATCCCTAAATTTTATCATTTTTGGAATACAAGTCTTGCCGGTTGTGGAGGTGGACATAATATCCTTGGGTCTTTTGAGTGCAAGCACAATAAATGCTTGATTTGCAGGCAAGATGTGCAACCTCTCACGGCATTACTGTAGGTAAGTCATTCAACTCTTCGGTATAAGCTTCTCATCTCTCCGCTTCATTCGGTGTTCTCTTGTCTATGTATGGGCTACTAATTTGCTTGGGTTATATGTGTAGTTTTGGGTTGATCGAGGCGTTGCTACTGTTGGGGAGGGGATTGTGGACTCTTGTGCCTTATCATTGTTTCCGGTGTTTGATAACAAACAGTATAATTATCACTATTTGTTGTAAATTTTGTTAAGTTTTTTAATACTCCTATTGACTTATTCAGGCATTGCCACTTTCAGAAGACTGCATCCATGGAGCTAATTCAAGCATTCAAATTGGAGTTGTAAACAGCCATGGCCTCGCATATGCTAGAGTGCAGAATGAGCCACTCTAACCCATTTCTTCTATATTCATTTCTAAATATTTCTTTTCCACCTATTTCTAATTAGATATTTTTGGTGGGTGAATGTCGTGGGCACGCAAAGGAGACTAGGTAGTGATACAGATTTAGAAGCAACACAGGTATGTATTTTTTGTAAAATGTCCGCACGCCTAAATTTGATCATTTTTGGAAGACAAGGTTTGCTAGTTGTGGAGGTGGCCATAATATCCATGGGTCTTTTGGGTGTAGGCACAATGAATGTTTGATATGAGGGAAAGATGTGCAACCTCTCACGGCATTACAATAAGGAAGTCAGTCAACTCTTCGGTGTATAATTCTCAATTCTCCACTTCATTTGGTGTTCTCTTGTCTATGAGTGGGTTATTAATTTGCTTGGGTTATATGTGTAGTTTTGGATTGATCAAGGCATTGCTACTTTGGGGGATGGGATTTCCAACTCTTGTGCCTTATCATTGTTTCCGGTTTTCGATAACAATGTAAGTATTGGACACATCCATGCTTATTTGACTTTTGTTTTATTTTAATTCCTTAGGACAAATGACTGATTGTTTCTCATCATGCTTTGAGTGGTGGATCGATCGAAAATTGGCCGCCATTCAAGATAGGGCTGTCAATGAGTGGGATCTAGGTCTGGTCTAGGTAGAAGCATTCCCGAACTGATCATTAGTTAGGATGAAATCATAGACCTAAAACCATCCATTTAAACTTAAAATTTAGTTTGAAATAATAACATAGGTTAAAAACCGAACCATTCAGACCTAAAAAAAAACAACTTTTCGTATTTTAATTGCAACCTAAAATTTAAACCTTAATCATATATCGTTAATAAAATTGGTAGAAAAATCCTAAATTATTTATATGTTAAAAAGTTAATCACCTTTATGTATCTATATATCAGATTTGACACTTTAAATCTATGATAAGAGAAAAACTATAAGAAAAGGAAATATTCTATATGGCTAACAAAATAATTGGTTTTGGGCTTGAATCGATTCAGGTGGGGTGAGAATTGTAACCGACCCAATTATTTATTTCAGCATAATCATGGAACCAGATCCTTTATTAATGGCTGGTTCTACTTGGGTAGACCCGAACCATTGATAGCCCTTTCAAGAACTTGAAGAATGGGAGGGCTAGTGTTGCAGCAAGGTTGGTACTCCTTTTTCTTCTCCATTGGGGCTTGCACTTCGAGGTAAGGACATTTCGAACCCACACTCGATGTTCAAACTATTGTTATTGAAGTATACAATTCTATCGTGTGAAGTTGATTTTAGACTCATGCGAATTAATAAATTCTTCTAATGCAATTTTGGCCTTGTCATTGCAGGAAAAATCTATTGGATTCGTATTGTTAACTGTGGTATCATAATGACTGTGATTGTGTAAGCTATCGATGCTTGTATATGCTGAAACTTTTTTTAAGAGCTTCCATTGCTTTATTGTCGTTGTTGTGGTTGTAACTTTTCTTAATTTTTTAATACTCCTCTTGGCATCTTCCGGCATTGCCACTTGCAAGAGATTGCATCAGAGAAGCTGATTCAAGCATTCGAATTGGAGCAGTAATCAGTAATGGCCTCGCATATGCTAGAGTCCAAAATGAGCCACTCTAACCCATTTCTTCTATTTTTACTTCTAAACTATTTTTTTCTCCACCTATTTCTGATTAGATATTCTTGATAGGTGAATGTCATGGGCGCATATAGGAGACTTGAAAGTGATATGGATGTGGAAACGACATAGGTATGTGTTTGTTGTACATTGTTCGCATCCCTAAATTATATCATTTTTGGAAGACAAGGTTTGTCGATTGTGGAGGTGGATATAATGTCCTTGGGTCTTATGGGCGAAAGCACGATGAATGTTGGATTTGCGAGCAAGATGCGCAACCTCTCACAACATTACTATAAGGAAACTGGTCAACTCTTCGATGTAAGCTTCTCAATTCTCCATTTCATTTAGTGTTGTCTTGTGGGTGTATGGATTACTAATTTGCTTGGGTTATATGTGTAGATCTTGATTGCTCGAGGCGTTGGTACTTTTTGGGTTGGATAAGTGATTGACTATTTGTTGTGGGTGTATGGATTACTAATACTCCTCTTGACATATTTAGGCATTACCACTTTCAGGAGATTGCGTCCGCGGAGCTGATTCAGGAGTTCAAATTGGAGGTGTAATCCGCCATGGCCTTGCATACGCTGGAGTCCTGAATGAGCCAGTCTAACCCATTTTTTTTATATTCACTTCTAAGCTATTTCATTTCCACCTGTTTCTGATTAAATATTCTTGACAGGTGAATGTCGTGGGCGTGCAAATGAGACTCGGTAGTGATACGGATTTGGAAGCGACACCGTATGTGTTTGTTGTAGAATGTGTGC
The DNA here is from genome assembly GCF_056320005.1 of Nelumbo lutea. NCBI lineage: Eukaryota > Viridiplantae > Streptophyta > Magnoliopsida > Proteales > Nelumbonaceae > Nelumbo > Nelumbo lutea. The sequence continues at coordinate 30,847,330 of NC_142691.1, forward strand.
ACCCCTAAATTTGATCATTTTTGGAAGACAAGGTTTGCCGGTTGTGGAGGTGGCCATAATATCCATGGGTCTTCTGGGTGCAGGCACGATGAATGTTTGATATGTGGGCAAGATGTGCAACCTCTCATGACATTTCTATAGGGAAGTCGGTCAACTCTTCGGTGTAAGCTTCTCAATTCTCCGCTTCGTTCGGTGTTCTCTTGTCTATGTATGTGTTATTAATTTTCTTGGGTTATATGTATAGTTTTGGATTGCTCGAGGCGTTGCTACTTTTGAGGATGGGGTTTCTGACTCTCACGCCTTATCATTATTTACGGTTTAGGATAACAATGTAAGTATAGAACACATCCCATGCTTAATTGACTTCTGTTTTATTTTAATTCCTTAGGATAAATGACTGATTATTTCTCATCATGCTTTGAGTGGTGGCTCGACTAGAAATTGACCGCCATTCAATATAGAGCTGTCAACGGGTGAGATCCGGGTTTGGTCTAGGTAGAAACACTCCCGAACCAATCATTAATCGGAACGTAATCATAATCCCAAAACCATCCATTTAAACTTAAAATTTAGGTTCAAACAATAAAATAGGTTAAAAACATTATAAATAAAACATCAATAAAATCAATGTAATTATATACATCGATAATCATATTTTTCACTTTACAACTGTTCATAACCTTAAACCAATTGGTTGAACTCCACCAATGTACTTTTATATCGATAAATATTTACATCGTATTCAAATACAACCTTAAGATTTAATGGATCGGTTTGATTGATAGTAAATGGATGTTTCTGTAATTAGATTGGATTGGATACCCAGTCTTGTCTAATAAAATTCCAATATAGTGTCCCTTGCTCTATCGTGTTCAGAATTAGTTTCCATCCGGCTAACATGGTGGTGATTGGTAGTAAGGTAGTAATGGGTAATGGGTTCATATGAATGGTTTTGCTTCAAAACATACTTTCATTAGTTTATTACCTTTAGAGTTAATGTTCATGGATGGGATTGAATTGGTTTCATACCCATAAAATGTAGTAATTTCAGATCGGTCAGATTGACTTGGATTTGGATATCACAGATGAGTCCAGATTTTATATCCACGATAACTCTATTCACACATACCCAGATAATATCGCAACCATACATGGGGGACATCTCATCTTCTTACATGCTATTATGTATGGGTAGATGTTGTCAATCTACATAGGTAGTGTTTTGTGGTAGGCATGGGTAGAATTCTTGTGGGTATATTGAAAATCCGGATTCATATCACGGATGGAATGTTATTGGTTTTGGGATTGGACCAAATCCAATCCATTGACTGTTTATTTCCTTGCGAGGAGAGGTGTTTGATTTGAGGTGTCGCATGCCCAAACGAACCAGTTTTAGGCTGCACTTTGGTTGCAGTGGAAACTTTGTATCTAGTTCAGTTTTGATTTCATTTGTTTGTAATTAGGTTTTCATTCCTATTTGATACAAAACTTGTATTTTTCTTTCTTTTGCACTCACTGTTAGTGCAAATTTTGCATACAAAAACTGATGCAATGCAAAATTTGCATCCCCTTCCTCCTACTTCAATTCTTTTCATATAAAGTGGGGAAGCATAATATCTTGCATTGTACCTTATTGCTAGACAAATAACCCTTCTCGTTAGGGGTCAACAGTATTCGAAAATTCAATTTCGAATTCAAGATTTGACATAATCGAATCGAATTTGGATAATTTGAATATCTAACCGGTCAAATTCGGATATGACCTGATTTGATTCAATAAATATCTGAATTTGACCGATTATTTAATTCTTATATATAATACATATAAAATTTTTAAATGTTTTATATACTTTATATAAATAAAATATTTATTATATATATTTGTTAATTACCTAAAATAATTAATTAGTCTAATTCGAATCGAGTCGAATATTTGAATATTTAATCGAATTTGAATTCAAATATTAATTTTCAATATCCATTGGATATTGAATTGAATTCGGATATCAAATTTTTTATTTGGATTCAAATTTGGATGTTGCCTGATTCAATTAGAATTCGATCCATTTACACCCCTACTTCTCGTATATCCATTTTCGTTCGTTTAAAGTGAAGGTTGTTTTATTTTACTTCCTATTTTATTTCTCACAAACAAATAAGAGAAAATAAATCTAAACCAAAAGTAAACTAGGCAGAATTTACACTCAGCCTTTTTGCACTCCATTTACACCAATAGAGTAAACTAAACTTGTATTGCAACCAAACACAACCTTAAACCCAAGGCTTGGCCCCAGCCCGACCTTCCATTTCCATCCATATTAATGAGAAGTGAGAACTAAAAGAAAGGTCAGATGAACACGAGTGTGGACCCCCAGAGCTTAATCCTTGCTAGCTAACGCAGTGGGTTCAAGATGTGCCAAGGTCGAACCCAGCCCAAATTCCACAAGACCCATATAGTATAGAAGCCATGTGCCCCCAAGGCCAAGAAAAAGCCCAACCCAAATTGAAACTTTAGGCCCACCTGACTCCATGTCTTGTCTGAAACAAAGTCATGCATGTGTTGTACCAGAAAATTAAAAACAAAGAGGGACAAAAAAAGGCATGTCACAGCCGGAAAAGAAACCAGACCTCTTATTAGGATAAAATGAGACTTTCCAGTCGAGAATGTTGATTCAATCTGGACATAAAAGCGACCCCTATAGATTTGTTTTGTTATCATTCAAAGGCTGAGAGAGAGAGAGAGAGAGAGAGAGAGAGAGAGAGAGAGGTGTTATATGACAAGACAAGTAGGTCTCTCTGAGAGGCTAGCTAGTGAGTGGTGGTTTCTGATTGAAATGGGTTGATGGTGCAAAGGAGGTGGTCGTCCAGAAACCCGGAGTGGTGTTGTCCACTAAACCCATGATATCATGCTTCTGAAAAGCAAATTCAACAGAGGACGGACGGAGGACCCTCTCTTTTCCCTTCCTCCCGCTCTCTCTCCCGGCCCCTCTCTCTGCTACACCATGATAGATAGATGGATATTCATGGGGATTCTCTCTATGTGTTTGTTGTCTGATATCGCTTCGAAATTAAGCACATTTGAGCTAGCTAGACGCCTAGCTACTGGGTCTCTAGGCTTTGTCCTCAGCTGTCTTTGCTCTGGAGCACAAAGCAAAAACAATGCAAAAGAAGGCAACAAGGCGGCCTCTAAGTGAGAGCTCATTATGTAGCTTTTGTTTCTCTCCTGTCCTGTGCATGCAATATGAGAAGAAAGTGTCAACGTCTAAACAAGCGATATGCTCTTGCATGCAAGGCCTCAGTTCCGCAGTTTGGGGCGTTTAGTGTTTCTTCCACTTCCCCCACCCCCACCCTCAGCCCAGACCAGATGAATCCAAATGACTGTGCTTGCTGTACATATCAAAACTTCTGTACAATTAGGACTAGATTCGTTATATTCTATTCCAGTCCACGTGTCATTTCCCCATGCAAACCAACTATACATATTTGCCACGTGTCATCTTCATAGTGCTTTGATTTTTAACTTAATTGACCTTCTGGGTCATCAACACATGTGCAGCCAACACTTGCCAATCTAGAGTGTCACATATGTTATGGTATATATTCTCATCTTCTTTTTTAAAATTCCCAATTGCCATTGGTTTGAGGCTGAAGAGAGGATTTGGTCTGAGCTCTAGAGTTGGTCCCCCATCCAAATTGGGCAACTAGCTGGTAGTTGGCATCCTTCAGCTGTATCATGGTTGGTCAAGATTTGCCACATCACCCCTTCGATGGATAGATGAGAATGTTATTTAGAATTGGGATAACCGGATAAGAACATCTTATCTAGAATATCTTTACCCCAAAATAGGCGACACTTGGGATTCATCACATGTTTAGGGCAACTCCATATCAAATATATTTATTTTTCTCCTAGGAGGGATGTTACTAAGTTTATTTTATTTTTTCCTTGGAAGCCAACTTTCTTTTTTGGACCAAAAAAAATGTTAGATTTCTGTTGTTGGTTGTTTTCTTTCAGTAGGCATTGTGGCTAAGGTTAGAGTTTGGTAAGGGTGTTTTCACATTCTTCTCCATTCAACCTTTTTCACCATTGTAAATTAGACCAGAAGCCTACACAATCTGGTGGAAAGAATATTTATTTTCTTAACAGCTTATGAATTTAACGACTTCTTTTCTAACAAAGAAGTGGCAATAGCATTGTGGACTATGTTGCTGACATGGACAAGTATGATGTACACATGGCTAACCCAAATGACTGGCATATGTTGCTGCAGTGCGACATGTGCCGACCGACGTCTTTCGCTTTTATTTTTCTCTCTCTAGAAACTGTATAGAAAGGGCTTTCTTTTGCCACATAGGATAGGGAAAATGAGTAGTTGTGCTAGCTGAAGGTTGTCCAACATGTACCCCCATTTAGCTGCCACATAAAAGTTTCCATGTTTGTGTAGATTTTACATGATTTACACAACACTCATATATGATCTTATAACATGGGACACAATCAAATGGAAAGATTAGCTATTATTGTAGGGGAGATAACCGGTGAAGCCAACAATATGATCATTTCTATTCAAGGGAAGAGGGCTAATGAAGTCCTTCAATTCCTGCTTTTTTTTTTCTTTTTCTTGTAGTTTGTTTGATTTCTTTCTGGATCATCAATTCAAACATATACAGTTCTATACTCAATTGACCAGTGAAGCCTAATCACCCATGATTAGGCTTTAATTGTAGCTTTTTCTTGTACTTTGAGGCTTGAGGGACAAAAACAGTCATGACATGGTGGGCTCATAATCAGATAATGATATAATGGGTTCTCCTACTTAGCATATTTTAGGCCTCTATTTCAACAGTCATCACCATATGGTCTGTCAATCAGATATGATTTGTGACTCAGAGTCAACTAGCTTCTAACTCCAAACGAGTCACCCGAGTCATGATAACATTTTATATATGTGTGCCCCTGTGAGCTTGGGAATATGAGGTAAGGCATGACAGCAAGAGATTAGGGATATATTGATAGACATACAGTCGTTGACCTCTCTATAGTAAGTTGATGGTCCCTACCAAGTCATCATCATCTGGTTAAATTAAAAGTGGTAGATCACCATTAATTTATGACCGTAGGATCATGGAGACGATGAGTTGTCTGTTGGGTCCCATCCCATGGGACACGTGGGACCCACCAAGGCAGAGAGCAAGAATCTGTCAGTCACAACTGCTACAACCATGAACAAACAGGAATCTCTAAGTGCATCTAAGAGCAGGAAAAGGGAAGCCAATAATATTATTATTTTTTTTTTCCTTTTTGTTCATTTCATTGAATTGCCAAAAACACCCTCACATGGACATGTGTCCATCATACAGAATGCTGTCATTCTCTTTATGAGGATTCTTTCCTCCTTTGAAAGCTGTAAACTAAAGAAAACTCACAGAACCTCAATCCCCAGAAAGCTTTACCCAAAAAGCTACTGATGGAAACACTTCCCGAAATCATCCCAAACGTTGGAGACTTAAATCTAATTAAATAATGGAAGCTAATTAAAAAAATTGACTGAAAAACCTAGTTAAAGCCTCAAAGCTGAGCTACTCCTTTGTTAAATAAAGCCCTCTGATTATTAATCAATCCGTATATTGGGGACATTGTCTCATGGGGTGTCACTTCATCCCTCTTTCTTTCTCTCCATCTTTATCTATCAAGCAATTCTTTAATGATGGTTTGTTTACTTTTTGGTGTGATTACTTAGAGACATGATCGAAGTGCCGAATCCCACGTTAAACAGTTTATTTATTTTTTTTATTCTAATTAAGCTTAGTAAACAATGTTTTAAAACACATGATTCCAACAAAATTGGTGTAATTATGGAGGCGAACTGTGTTGGGATATTCGAGGATTAAAACCCTATGAAAAAGATATTTGCCTGATTCTACATCCTACTCCTTTTAACATTATCTGATTAGTCAATAATTCTTCATTAATGGATGCATTCCATTCTTTATTAGAATTTAGAATCTAAGCTACTGCAATCAATTGGCCGGTGGAGCTACAGTTAAAATTAAAAATACATGGGCACATCAGAGCTGCATGCAAATTTTGCACCTGTTTCAGTTTTGCATCCAATTTGTTTGTTACTATGATTTGCACTTCTATCTGCTGATGTAAAATTTATACTTCAATTTTCTCTAATATACAGTGGGGATTACATCAACTTGTTTCTTATACAGTGTCAGAAAGAAAGAAAGAAAGAAAGAGTGCAAAACAAATTGAGCCATAGCAATAAAAATGCTTTTGTGGAATTGACCAGGAAGTAGAGAGAAGGGAGAGAATCCATGCTACATATATTTAAATAATTCTCAGACATTTAATCAATTAAGGCTGTGTTTGGTTTGAAGGAAAAAGTAGGGAAAATGATTGTAAAGGTTTCCCTACATTTCCCTTCCTTTCCCTACCTTTTCCTTCAAATTAAACCAAACATAGCCTAAGTATTTGATTTATAAAGTTTAAATATACTGTAAAAATATATTACAAATTCTGAAGGCACATTGCATAGACAAAAGTCTCATGTGGTTATTTTATTTATATGCAAATAGGTGCTGCAGGTGATTCAATGGAGATTAATTGGCTTCTTATTGCTCCCACTGTAAGTTGACTATGCATATAATATTCTTCTTTACTCTGATACTACACATATTTATTTTTCTAATTAATAAAATATTAAATGATGGATGACAACATCTAATAATTTTAGTATCTTTTTGCAAATTTTTAGGCATGGCGGGCATATCGTATTGTATCTTTTGAAAAAGATATGCCCCAAAACACCTGTTTTTAGAATCCCACCTTTTTTTAATAAAAAAACATATTTTTAGCTTCCTTAAAAACCAAAATTTGAAAAAATAAAACTAAAAAAAAGGTGTTTCTATGTACTGATACGATACTGTCGATATGCGTATCATATCGATACTTTAAACCATGTTTCTAGGAGTTTTAGGATAATTTTATAAACACATGTATATTCTATGGTATAATGCCACATTAATTATTAGTAGTGGTAGATTGGTAGTGAAAAATGAACCTCAAATTGTAAATATTGCAACATGAGCAAGGTGCCAACTGGTTGGTTGGTAAGGTATCCAAATGGTTGTAGTAAAGACTTGGATCGAATCCTACCTTGTACTAAGGAATGGTAAGGCCTCTAGCTGGTTGTAGTGGAGACTTGGGATCAATTCCACCTTCACCAGGGTTCTAGCTAGGAGATATGTGTGTGTGGGGGGATGAATTACTCCCTCTCCCCCATTTACCAGAAGAGGAAGAACAAAAAGAGCATCCAACCAGGATGTACATTAAATTGCTTTTGGTGCAATGTTTCCAGATTGAATGATTTCACAAAGTTGATAAGTTGATGAGCAAAACATCACATGTTCAAATGCCTAATAAACAAGTCCTATTGCTATGTAGTTCTGTGGGTGAGCTTATACATGTTCATTGCACTGAATATATTATATGCATTAAGATCAATATATAGAGAGAGCATTACCATTGTTTACTTGTAACCATTGTCCTCCAATATGTTTTTATTGGATGAATTTATCACACATAATGCTTGTTCAATGAATATATTATTCAAACCTTTTTTCTTTTTAATGAAATTAATTATTCAAATCCTTTAACTGTTTTTTTTTAATTTCCATGTACAATTCCATTAAACAAATCCATCATAATCATAATTATGCTAAGTGATAAATGTGATTAGAGAGATTCCTTTGTGGCTTCTAGAATCCTCCTAGGCCTTGCTCAGTCTCTTATGCTTATTAAAGTGAAACCCTTTTTGTACACTAGACTAATTTAATAACTTTTACTCCATAGCATTATAGATCAGTTTACTCTCATGGGTTTGATGTAAAGCCACACAAATTCAGTGATCATAATCACCCTAATCGGGAATTATTAACTAAGGTTAACCTAAATTAACCTCTACTTCAATTGAGAGAGAGAGAGGACAGCTTGCTAATTACTTGATTAGAGACTTGGTTGAATAGAATATTATTTTTTGGTACTCCTTTGGACTACACTAGACTCTAGAGGGGGAGAGAGTATTTATTTGTTTGTTGTTGTGTGAGCCAAGGCTGTCAAATAACCGTTTCATTTACACGCTATTTGACGCTGTGTCAAACACGTCATGAACTGATAAACAGAAAGGCGCGGTACGCGCGGAGCGTTTTATTCTGTTTATTTAAAAAGTAAATGACAGATACCACCCTGTAGTTTGGGGATAGTGATATTTAGTCCCCGTACTCTTATTTGTGAAAAAGACCACTCAAAACTTTCAGATTTCAACCTTTGAACACTCCGTCAGTTAAGATTTTATTTCTTTCTCACCTAAGTGAATGAGAAAGAGATGATGTACTTTGACCTATCCATTTTTGTTAATTGGCAATATTGTCCTCTTATGATGTCACCATGCTTAATTCAAAAGGGTGTTTTGGTAAATTAGTGTTTTCATGAATCCGGGGCTGATTGGGAATATCCGATTCTAATTGATTAACATGGTGTTTGGAAGCGTGGGCGTTTTTTAGGACCGATTTTCAAGAAAAAACACCCATGCTTCCAAGACTCGTTTTTCACAAAAAAAAAAAATGTTTCTGCCATGTAGGCAGTGAACAACACTATACTGTTTAGTAAGGTGATTTACATCACCGTTTTTCATGTACAGGTAAACACCACATTGGTCAACCGTTGGGGGAAACGGTTCACTGATGTTGGCGTTTCATGGATTGGTGGGGTCCCGATTTTCGAGGCATGCCCAATTTTTTAATAATTGGTTGAACCAAACAATGAGATACATGGACGTTTGTTGAAATACCTATGTGGATCTAATGTGACATCGTTTTTTTGAAAAACAACCACAATTCCAAACATCCCCTAATTGGGTGGAATTGGAATTCCACTCCTGACACCCTCTATTTGAGAGAATGGCCATTCCCTCCTCCCGATTTCAATTTCCATTAATCAAATGGAACCGCAGTTAATTGAAAGGGGTAAAGTATTAAAACCTAAAAATTTAGAGGGTCTTTATTGTAATGAAAGTTTAGGTGGCTAACTATCACTAGTACAAAGTAATGGGTAGTAGTATGTAATTTACCCTATTTAAAAATTAAGCTTCGTCTCTCTCTTCACAGACTACACTACAGGGAGGGGAAGAGAGGGAGAGACAGTGAACGGTCAGGGATCGTTGGTTTCTCGTCCAGATTTTTAGATTCGCTCATCAGAAGCTCAACACTCTCAGAGAGCATATGAAGCAGAGAAAATAAGTAGGTGGGTCGTCGAAAACAAACTCTGAAAATCGACAGAGAAGCAAAAGGATTAAATTTCTAAACAACTCCTCAAAATCTATCTCTTGGAAAAAAAAAAAAAATTTGACCTCTGCGCATGGATTCTTGTGATCTTTCCATCATTTATTATTCTCTTGTTTCACATGCTATCTCCCTCTCCCTCTATCTCTGAGCTCTATATAAGACTCTGAAATGTTTTTCTTTGTTTTTAATGCTTAAATACGTTTTTTAATGGCACTGAAGGCTCTGGTTCGAGTGGTCACTTCGAGAGATTTCTGTAACCGCGTTGAGATCGCCTGAGAGAAATCAGATACTCCGGGCCGGGATAAAGAGTCAAGGTAGCTGCCGTTTTCGTGTTTGGTTGACTGTTTGTATCGGGTGGTCAGTTCACTTGAACGTCTGCATCTTCTGTGATCGATGTCGACACCATCTAGCTATAGCAATGTAGTGGATAGTTTGGTTGAGAACAAAGAAAAGATTTTGATCCTTTGTTGCATTTGACTTCATTGCTTCTCAGAGATGGATCTATCTTTTGTTTGATTAAATTTTTTTTTTTCTTGTTTACAATGCTCTATAATTCATTGTTCTTTTCTTATAAACGACAAAACTTCATTTTAGGATGAAAGATAGAGCGGCTTATGTGATCTCTATCGTTGGTTAGAATCGGATTGATTAGACAGAAACCATTGAAGTCCTATAATGAATTATAGCCTTTTGGTTTCGTTAGTGCTGTAAATTTTATACATTATTAGTTTTCTAACAATATGACTAAATTACATATCAGACATATGGCTCATTATACTTGTTACAAATGGTTTTATAAGAATAAGGCATCTCGATTATGATTTTGGCCTTCTAAAATTACCTAATTGAGAGGTAGGTATGACTTTGTATGCTATTTGTATGGCACTACAATATTTCACTGTCCTTTTTTTTGTTGCGTTATTCTTTAAATTCACCAAAAGATGGCTTCTAATGGGGTAATTGGTAGAACTGTATGAGGCTTAAGGACTGAATTATGGGAATGAAGTATCTATTAAAGTTAGTGACAATATCCTCTATTTAATTATGATCCATTTTTCTTAAGAATAGCCTGACAAGTCCTCTGGTATGCCTACCACATCTCCATTACATTTTGGATAAGGAATTGCAAATTTTAAAGTGTAGGGTATAACAGATTGGGTATAGGATTTCTCAACAAGAGTTGTTATATAAATAAATTAATGTTTCCTATATATATAACTTAAAGTAAATCTGTTGACTCTCTGCTTTTCCTAATTTGTGCTTAATAGTGAAATCTTTTGTCAATTACCATATATTATTAATGTTAACTGAAGTTCTTTTGTTGTGACATATCCAGTCACTATTAATATTTTTTATGCAGGTTTATGAATTCTTTTTTGAGCTTCCAACTATGAAAGACTTACAAGATGGTGATACTTGTCTATTTCTCCTAGTGTTATTTGTCTTGTGAAACTGATACATTATGGCAGAGTTAAACCAAAGTTAATTTAGATGTTGAAGCTACAAGCTCGTTCTGTATAGTTCTTTGCTTCTAAAGATAAATTGTGATTTCAACATACATTGAATGTGATACTTAAGTTATTTTCATGGTTTGTGAGATGGGGGCTGATTGTCCTGAAGACATGGACATAGAAGTCCTTTCTTCAATGTGGCCTGGTGATCTTGGTCATGAAGTTGGTAATCAGTTCAATGTGGAAAAGCCTGGGATTGATCAAGATATGTTAAAGGAGGTTACAATTAATGAGGAGCCTTCTATTGTTGACTTCAAGCGCCTCCTAGAATTAACCAATTATAGTGAAAGGGGGTCTTCTCAGATGATGTATCTTGTAAAGCAGTGGGAGTATAAGCAGGCTAATGCTGTTCGTCTTCTCAATGAAGAGCTTCACATCCTTAACAAACAAAGGCAAGAGGCAGAACTCAAGAAATTGGAGATTCTTGAGGCACATCAATTTGAGGAAGAAAAGAATGTTGGTGACAAGCGGTCAATTTCCATATTGGATGAAGTCTATGATTTATGGGAAGCTGTACCCAGGAAAAGAAATGATGTTATTGTTCAAAATAAGAGACTTGAAATTGATGCTGAGTATGACACAATCAAGTACTGGAAGCAAAGGGCCATGAAATTGGACAAAATGCTGGAGGCAAGCATCCGAAGAGAGCAAGTGCTTATGGAGAAACTGCAGGAAAACATTAAAAATCTGGAAAGGATGTCTTCACCGGTAGAAGAATTGTCTCAGATGTTGAAAAGAGCAGACAATTTCTTACATTTTATTCTCCAAAATGCACCAGTTGTCATTGGGCATCAAGTGAGTTTATTTTTGTACTACTTCCTCAGTGGATTATGTGTGTATTGCAATTCTGTTAGGTAGTTCTTAATTCTGGTTATGTCTGCATGTAGGTTGACATTACATTTCTCTTTTTTATTTACTTTAATTTGGTTTTCAATCATTAAATGTGATTTTATATGAATTCTGCTTTTTGATCCTGAATTTTTCTTCAAGAAGTTAAATTTGCAAAATGAACTGGACATGATACAGTAAACAAGGAAAGTTTCTCTCTGCCTATTGTTGAAATGTTTATTTTATAGAATATCATTGCACAAATGGTTCTTTCATCCTTTTATTTGTGACTGCATTATCACTTTCGTCTTTACAGTTTCCATTACCTACCAATGGCGTTGAACGATCTCACATCCACCATTGCTACTCTTCTTACTGTCCATTATTTTTTACACAAATTAGAGAATATTGTCAAATTAAGCTGCCATTCTCATAAGGTAACTTTTTTGAAGTCCAGAGTCAACTAGCCTGGTGCTTGAATTTCAAACAGTTTCTACACCATACCATCCTTCAGAACTTCATTATATGTTATCATGCTTTCCTCTCTGTTCTCCATGCATCTGGTAGTTTGCTTTCAGGAAAGATTCTTGGAAACATATTTGCGTTTATATCATAAATAGGGTTAATTAATATCATTATGACTATATTTTGAAAACATGGGTTGAACTATTAGATAATATCTTTAAGAACTTCCAATTATTGTATGATCAACTTCCCCCATCTACATATTTGTTCTAATGGTATAACATCCAATTTTTACTGTAGTTTTTTGAATTAATTTCTCTGATGAAAAGTGATTCTCTTATTCCTAATTATTTTTCCTTTTGTTAATTGACACATCCGTAGTGAGTAATTTTCTTTCTAAAATCCTTTTGTCAGGACAAAGACATGAGGTACCGGTTCATTTACAATCATTTCCCTAGTTTGCAAGAGAAGGTAATTTGTTGATCATTTCCTTCATGAAGTTGAAATTATGCAATTGCAGTCTAAATGTTGGTTGATGTCAATATTTATTTCTTGTATTAACTAATTGAAGGTAGTGCTTCTTTGTAATGGGAGAATGATTTTCTCCTTGAGGCTGTGATTGTTTCTATGTGAAAGGGACAGAAAACAATGCTTTTGCCTTAAAAGAGGCAAGAAACCCTGAAATCTTGCAGATTGAAAAATTGTTTGATTCTTTTATAAAGAAAAAGATAGAGTCCTTATAATGGACAATTTTGGTAATTCTGGGAATACATCGCATTGACAAAGGCATACTATCCTCAAATTTTCTGATTTTTTCAGGACATTATAGGGAGAACAGATCTGGAGATATTTTCTGGTGCTGGTGTTAAGGAATCCCAGGACTTCAAGAGAGAAGTCATGGAACGTGGAATACCTGGAAAGAGGGAAATTACGTTTGAGACAGAGTTATTTGGATCAAAAACATTTTTGATATATGTGGAACCTGTTTTTAGTAAGATGGGAGATAAAATTGGTGTGAATTATGTGGGAATGGATGTAACTGACCAGGTAACTTATTATAAAAGATTCAGTGATTCTCTCTGAACTGGAATTTTTATTACCAGGTTCTGTTAATGTGTGAAAATGGTTGTTTTTTTTTTACTTGTACTATTTTTATGCAGTAGCAATCATTGATTCTGGTGTTTTCTAAACTTTATAACACATTCAGATCTTCACATCTAATTGCATTTAGACACTGGTTTAGATTACCTTGTACTTGTTCATTCTTGTAACTACAAACTGGACCAAAAATTGATACTTAGTGCAATATGAGAACTGTTATATAGGAAATTTTGTTTATGACAAGTTATGGTTTCAATCAATAAAGTCTGAACTTCATGCTTGACCCAATTGTTTCAGTTGGTAGATGTACACTATCACAAAACAGTTTAATTTATCTCAAACAGAGAAAAATCAGACACTTATTACCCATAAGTTAAAAAAGTTATAGAAAAACAAGCCTATGATCTCTGACTGAAACAGCTTCATGTCACAGTGAAGTGTGGAGACACTTGTTGTACTATAGTTCTATGGTCCCTGTTGTACTATAGTCTTAGCCTCTTATTTTTTTTCTTTTTACCTTTGAGCCCTCTAAGGGCTCTGTTTGTAATTCTTTATTTTTCTTCTTTAGCCCTTCAAGGAATCCCTTGTAATTATACATAATTAATATATATTTTGACTCATTGGGGGTGGGAGTCAATTCATTCTGTTAGACACCCCTGAAACCTTTGGTGTACTCATGAACTGGAAGATTGACAGAAAGTTGTGTAAAATTTACATAATTAAGAAACCACCTTTGGACTACTTCTATCTTTGCATGTCTTCCTCATACATCATATGGCAACGTGTTGTTATAGAGTGTTAGTTTTGAAGTTAGAGAAGAAGAAGAGAGAAAAAGAAGAATGAGAGACATGGGGCTGCAGCACCTCTAACAGCCCCTAATCTTATTATTTATAGTTTTAAGAGGAGTACAATGACAATTTTCCCCTGATTAGTTGGCAGAAAAGAATATATTAGTATAATAAGGCCCAGGCCCATTAAACCTAAGAAAGAAACATAAAAGAGGGACACAAAACATAAACAAAACAGTGAGCCTAAGCCCACAATGCTAAGTCTCACAACACTCTCCCTTAAGCTAAGCATAGATACCTTTCATGCCCAACTTGCATAACAACTCCATAAATCTTGCCCTGATGAGCCCCTTGGTAAAAATATCGGCTAGTTGTCTCCTAGATGGCATATAAGGAATATAGAGGTCCCCATAAACAATTCTTTCTCGCACAACATGTCTATCAATTGTAGTATGTTGTCTTGTCATGTTAGATTGGGTTGTTAGCAACATGGTTTTCGAACCGCCGTTGACCCGGACGGTCGGACTGTACAGCCCAGGAACCGTCCAAGCAACCAGTTCTGTTTTACCCCAAACCCAATCCTTGGCCAAAAACCGTTGAAAAAGTCAACGACCCGTTGACCCGGGTAGTCGAACCATCGACCCCAAACCTGTTCAATGTTTTTTAGCTGTTTTTTATTTTTAATTATTTTTTGTCAGAACGGGCTGTCTGTTCGAACCGGACGATCAGACTATCGACCCGGAAACCGGTGGCTAGAATGGTTCCGTTTTCAGATCATTTTTTAAAACCATGGTTAGCAATGTTGATTGCAGCTTGATTATTTTTTTGATCAATAACACTTTCATTAATTCATCAGTAGAAAATTTACAAGTGGAAGACAAACACACTTATCTTTCAAAAGTCACAAAGAACTTCAAGAAAGGAAAAAATACAAAGATACAAAGACACTACCATTACAGCTTAGCCCAAAACAAAGAATCCCTTTTTGCCCCTTGTTTTGCTAAACCGTCAGCTAAGGAATTAGCTGATCTTTTAATCCAACATGTCTTAACTTCCATCTCCCGCACCAGCCATTTGAATTTCCTCTTCTCATTATTATACTTCCATAAATCATTTTGATCTTTAGTCTGCCACCCTATCACCACTTCTGAATCCCCTTCAATTATAAGTTTCCTGATGTTCAATTCCTTAGCTTTCCGGGCTCCTTCCATAACTGCACATATCTCAGCTCTAAGGGAGTCACCCACTCCAATTGGGCCTGAGAACATAGTAGAGATGACCCCATTATCATCTCTAAAAACACCCCCGATCCCCGTTTGTCCCGGGTTTCCTCTACTGCATCCATCAAAGTTTAATTTCAAGAATCCACTAGGTGGGGGGGTCCAAGCCACACTCATTACTGACTTGGTCTGCGTGCAATTTGCAATTTCACCCCACTTCCTCAACATGTCATCCACAGTGTAATCTGTGAATATTTCCAAAGATTTCAGCCACTGTGCCACCCTAAAGTGTATGATAGCCCTCAGATCTGCTGGCCCTCTCTGAGTTTTTGAGAATATCCTGGAGTTTCTTTCTTCCCACAGTGTCTAACATACTGCAGCCCTTAGTCCTCTCCACATTGTCTTTCCTCTTTTTAACCGCCACCTGAAAAAGGAAGGGGAGAAAAGGCCCTGCATGTCTGATGGGGGATTCCAGCTGCATCCAAATAAGGAGAAAGCCCAATCCCACAATAACCTCGCGAAGTGGAAAGACACCATTAGGTAAAAATTCCCCTTTTTAACCGCCACCTGAAAAAGGAAGGGGAGAAAAGGCCCTGCATGTCTAATGGGGGATTCCAGCTGCATCCAAATAAGGAGAAAGCCCAATCCCACAATAACCTCGCGAAGTGGAAAGACACCATTAGGTGAAAACCAGTCTCCCCATCTGCTTTACACAGAACACACCACTGAGGTGACAAGCAAGTATTGGGTCTCTTCTTTTGGAGTAGATCACCAGTGTTGATTCTTTCCAGATAGGCTTCCCAACAAAAACTACCAACCCTAGGAGGTATAGCTCTACACCAAACCTCACCAACAGGGAAAGGGGACAAGGTAGGACTGGTGGACTGACTTAAGACTTTGAAGAACGAAGCACAAGAGAAAATGCCATTGGGGGTAGGTGTCCAAATTCTAGAATCCGCCCTAGTGGGGTCTAAGACAACGTTATCAAGAAGTGCAAGATGGCTCGAAATACAGTCGAAGTCTGAGTCCCTCAAATCCCTTCTTAGACCCAAGTTCCACCCAATCCCAGAAATGGAAGAGGACGGGGTGGTGAAAGACGAGATCGGCTCATTTTTCAAATCAGAAAGGGCATACAAAGACGGAAACTGATCCTTTAGAGGGGCGCTCCCCACCCAGGTTTGTTCCCAAAACTTTATGGAGTTACTGGAATTCAAGTCATACCTGATATTAGGAATGAAAACTGGTAGCAGGTCATGAATGGCTTTCCAAGGAGAATTGCTTGTGATCCTAGCTCTGATTCCAGCGTCCCATCCATTGTGCTCCAGCCCATGAATACTTGCCACTATTCTAGCCCATAGCTTCTCCTTCTCCAAAGGAAACCTCCACAACCACTTCCCCAGTAGAGTCATATTCCTTCTCCTAATACTCCCAAGCCCCAAGCCACCACACGACTTACTCCTACACACTATTTCCCAGCTAACTCTATGATCCCTCTTCTCTTCTCCTGGCTCTCACAGGAAATCTCTCATTATCTTCTCTAATCTGTTAGCAATCTTTACTGGGATTTTAAACACCGACATGAAAAAGATGGGTAAGTTAGCAAGCGTGGCCTTAATTAGTGTAATTCTCCCACCAAGAGAGAGGTAGTTCTTTTTCCAAGATACCAATCTTTTTTCAAACCTTTCCATCACCGGGTTCCAGAAACTCTCTCTCTTGGGATTATCACCTAATGGTAATCCTAAGTAGTTCAGAGGCCATCTCGAAACTTCACACCCCAGCACTTCAGCACTCTCCCTGATCTCTCCCTCCTCCAAATTCACCCCCACTACACAACTTTTCCCAAGGTTAACCTTCAAATTGGACATTTGCTCAAACAGTTGTATCACCGACTTTAAATTCCTGATAAACCTCACATTACCACCTTCACAAAACAGAATCGTGTCATCAGCAAACTGTAAGTGAGTGAGGGGGGTTTCCACCCTCCTAACCCTCCAGCCTCTAATGAGCCCCCTAGAATCTGCTCTGTGAATCAGTTTCCCCAAAACCTCCGCAATTAAAATGAACAAGAAAGGAGAAAGGGGGTCTCCTTGTCTTATACCCCTACTGGCTGGAAAGAAATCTACCACTGTTCCATTCACTAGCACTGAATAATGACAATTCCGGACACAACCCATGATCCACTTACACCATCTAGCCCCAAACCCGAATTTAGTTAAAACTTTCCTCAAGAACTCCCAGTCCACCAAGTCATAAGCCTTTTCCAGGTCCAGCTTACAGACCACTCCCTTTTTCTTATCCCTCTTAAAGTTCTCCACACTCTCATTAGCAATTAAAATCTGGTCTGTAATTTGTCTTCCACTCACAAAAGCTCCTTGATAGTGTGCAATGATATCTGGCAGTACCTTCTTCAGCCTCAAAGACAACACTTTTGCAATGATCTTATACAAGCTATTAACCAAGCTTATTGGCCTAAAATCCTTCAGGTGGGATGCATCTTTCTTTTTTGGAATTAAGGCTATAAAAGTAGAGTTCACACCCCGATTGACAATTCCTCTCCTGAAAAACTCCTCAAACACCCGCAAGAGATCATCTTTCAAGATATCCCAACAATCCTGATAAAAAGCCATTGTAAATCCATCCGGCCCTGGAGCTTTTGTTCTATACATAGAGAACACAACCTCCTTGATCTCTTCTATATTAAAGCTTCTTTCCATCCTTCTCATGTTCTCCACCCCTACATCTGGCCAATCCAAACCTTCTACCCACACCCTTCTACTCACAGGCCTTCTTAGAATAGATTTAAAGTGCTCCACACAGGTCCTGGCAATCTCCTCTTGCTGTACTAACTCAATCCCATCTACTACCAATTTGGAGATAAAGTTCTTCCTTCTCCTGCCATCTGCTAGAGAGTGGAAATACCTAGTGTTTCTATCTCCCTCTTGCAACCATTTACACCGATATTTTTGCCTCCAGCTAATTTCCTCCTTGTACAGGCATTCCTCTAACTGTCTTCTCAATTCTCTCCTGAGTACATTGTCTTCCTCTCCAAATTCTCCCCTTTCCTCTTTAAAGTCAAGGCTTTCAATCTTCTTCATCAAGTCTCCCTTTCTTTCTTCTGTCCTCCCGAACTCCATCAAATTCCACTCCTTGATTCTTGCTTTCAAGAATTGTAGTTTCTTATGGAATCTCATCCCCTCCCACTCCACCGACGGGTTACACTCATGCCACCACTCCCTCACTTTGTTAGGAAACCCTGGATGAAGTAACCACATATTTTCAAATCTAAAGGGGGTAGGACCTCCACACCTTCTTTCCTCCTTACATAACACTATGGGCCAGTGATCCGAGGTCACCCTTGGGAGAGCTCTAGCATCCAAGGTTCCCCAATGTTCTTCCCAATCCAAAGAGAACAAGAATTTATCCAGCTTAGAGCAAATGGGTCTAGATTGGAGATTTGACCATGTAAATGCCTTATGTGCTAGGGGAATCTCTTTAAGCTCAAAGGCATCCACAAAACTGTTAAACTTCCTCATGCTTTTTGTTATCCTCTGGTTAATCTTATTAGACTCTTCCGAGAATCTAATCACATTGAAATCCCCACCCATGCACCAAGGCCCATCCCACAACCCTCTAATATTAGCCAGTTCCTCCCACAACTCCTTTCTCTCTCTGTAGTCATTCGGTCCGTAAACATTTGTGAGCACCCACATATAATCATCCTCTTGCTGCTTAAACTTCATGGAAACCGAGTACTTTCCGATCAACTCCTCCAGACCTTCAACCACATCCCTCTTCCACATTGTTACAATCCCCCCGGAAGCACCCCACGATGGAGCCGCCACCCAGCTAATCCCCCTGGCTTTCCATACACTCCTTGCCCATTTGTCATTAAACTCCATTCTCTTCGACTCTTGCAATAGCACAATGTCTGGGTCATACCGTCTTATTACCTCTTTTATTGTTGCTCTCTTCTTTGCACTCCCAATTCCCCTCACATTCCAACTAAGAATCTTCATTCCGTTTCTTTTTACAAACCCCTTGCCACCTACCCGCTACTTTCCCCCTTTCCTTCTATCTCCTTTTACCTCGAGCTTCTTGTCTCCTTCTACATCTCTCTTTAGTCTCTCTACTTCACTCACTCCTCTTCTTTGTTATGATCTGCATCTTCCTCTTCTGTAAACTTTCTTTCAACTCGTTCAAATCTTCCAGCCTACAGCCCAACTTCCCTACAAATTTTGCTATCGTGTCTTCTCTCACCGATTCCACCACCCCTACCCTTCCTACAGAATCCCCTTCATCTCTGTCCACCTGCCTTTCCTTCCTCTCCTCTAGTCCCACCTCAGTTCTTTCCTCTCCAACCTTCCTCCCCTTAATGTTACCTCCCTCCTTCCTTGCTTTCTCCCCGTAATCCTCTCCATCTCTACCCTCATTCCTTTCCCTCCTCTCCACTAACCCCTCCTTTCTTCCTTCCTCCCCTTCCCTCCTCCAAATCAGCTTCCCTTCCACGTCCTTAAACACTCTTTTAATGATTTCCCACACTTTTCCACTCCTATACCTTTCTTCCCGCACCTTCCCACAATCCTTCCTTCCCCTCTCCCCGTCCTCAGAGAGCCCGCCTACTAGCTCGGCTGCATATTCATGGGCTACAGGACATGGTACAGGAACGGAATCTGGAGCCAAAGACACAGGAGACACATTAGTAGCACAAACCGAAATCACATGGTTACTTGGGACTGATGGACAAGCTAGAATAGGACTGCTCCCGGCCTCCTTCTATTGTTCCGGAGGTTGGTAAACAATTATCTTCCTGAGTTGTTTGGAAGTACTTCTGTCCTTTGGTCAACCTGGTGATCTTTTCACTCTACCCCTGGGTCACCCCTAGATGGCGTATTCCTGCTCTGCTTCTGGTTCACCCGGTTTTCCCCTTCTGATAAACCTTGCGCACTCTGTGGTCTTGGGAATGAGACAAGCCGATTGCAGTCTTCACCCTGGAATAATCTTGCAATATTCCACCCTTCCATATCACCTCCAGCACAGCTATCTTCATCGTTTACACTGCCCACGCTAGAGCCATCAACAGAAAGGTCTTCCGATTCATCATCGCCTTCACCGCACTGCACCCATCCTTCAAACTTCTCTTTCTTCTCTTCAGTTCTTCCCCTAGTGAAACTTGGCTTCAGCCTCTCTGAGAAGCCTCACACGGGGCTAATCTCCTTCAAACTTCGTCGAGAGACCCACTGTAACGCCCTCTTCTTTTCTGGTTTCCGGTGCTGCATGCAATCCCTCTTTTGGCTCGCAGCTGGGGACGATGATAGACCGTAACCGATGTCTATCATAGTCGAAGCCCTAGTCACGTGTTTCTTTGAAGGCTCACGCGCCTTTTTAACAAGCTGGGTCGGGCCCGCTAACCTGTTTGGGCCTTTAAACATACCATTAGCAGCCCACATGGGCTTTTGCTTTGGCCCAATCTTAAATACCCGCGAGCTCACGTGACTTTTAAGAAGGTCACGCACGTCCAACCCCGGCCTCGGTTTGGTTTTAACAGGTCTAAGTTCGGTTCTTCCTTGGACCAACCCCTTTTCCTTGTTCAAAAAAGTCTTGAAGCTGGTTACAACCTATGCAAAGGACCTGCCACCCTCCAGACTGTTCACTTCTTCCACACGCGAAAATCCCCCCCCTGCCTGCTACCCTTTTGTTTCTCCAGCAAATGTTTTTCCATTTTAGTGAAAGTACTTTTCTTGTTTGAATCCTCCAACCCTTTCTTGCCACACAGCTCTTCTTCTTCAACCTTCTCATCTCCCTCCCTACGAGCCTCTTTCCAGAGCATCGATTCAGTGGATGAAGCCAGCTACACTGAGTAGCAATGCCTTTCGACTAGCACCTCTATCTTCCGAGGAATCTCCTCAGGTTTTACTCCATTCAATAAAATTGAAGCTGAACGAAGGTCTCCCCAAAAGGCACCTCCTAGTGATCCTCCACACATCAAAGCAATGGCTTCAGCAGTTTCTTGCTTCCACAAGTGAAAGGGAAGACCTAAAAGACGCACCAACACTCCATCTTCAACAAAGAAATCTTTGGAGTTTGATCCCGGACACCATCTTGATACTGTGAAATTTCCAAGTTTAGCTTGGATATTTAAAGCCTCAACTTCTACTCTGTTCTCAAGCAGATCCAGCAAAGCCTTGTCCTTCTCAAAAGGTGTTAAAATAAATGTGCTCTTCAACTTTAAACTTGCTGTTAACAGATCCAGCAAAGCCTTGTCCTTCTCAAAAGGTGTTAAAATAAATGTGCTCTTCAACTTTAAACTTGCTGTTAACAGATCTGCAACTTTCCTCCAGTCAAGAATGGGAGCTGAAGCTTTAACTATCAGTTTTCTTTCCCAATCACCTCTCTGTATGTTTACTCCCATTCTGTAATTACCTGCCCCAGCTATCACTACAAGATTCTCTTGCTTAATATTGTTCACCATACTACTAGAACTGCTTATCTTCCTTTTTACTATTGCCTCTCTTTTAGCACTCAGGCGTTTCAGCAGTTCACATAAGGCTCCATGAACTGCCTTCCAGCCCTGACTCTTCCTTCCTTCTGGAAAGCAGATCATCTGCTTTCTACCCTTGCCAAAAAATTCTGTCAAGGAGATAAAATAACCTTTAAGGTTTCTCTTACACTCTACAACAAGCCTTCTTCCAGTTTCTGAGAGAAGCTCTTTCCAATTATTTTGCTTGCCTTTGTTACTTGCACCTTCCACAAACTCCTTGAGCCCTTCAATTACCCTCAACCCTTCTAACAGCACCATCCCTCTCTTTGCTTCCCTGATTTTCAAGCTCAGCTGACCATT
This sequence comes from Nelumbo lutea, assembly GCF_056320005.1. Taxonomy (NCBI): domain Eukaryota; kingdom Viridiplantae; phylum Streptophyta; class Magnoliopsida; order Proteales; family Nelumbonaceae; genus Nelumbo; species Nelumbo lutea. Next base: position 30,869,432 of record NC_142691.1, read on the forward strand.
TAATCTCAGTTCCTCAAATAGGAGCTCCTTAGATTCAATCTTCAAAGCTTTTTTCCAACGGCCTACCTCCACAAATTCTCCCATCTCAGTTCCTCACCCTCTCACCCTCTCACCCTCTCAGCAACCTTCTCTTTGCTTCACCCTCTCACCCTCTCACCCTCTTACCATCTCAGACAATGGCAACAGATGAAAACACAGTTCATCACCCTCTTACACTGTCACCCTCTCACCAGCTCAGACAATGGTAACTTGTTGAAAACAAGGAAAATCTTCACTATCAGTAACTGTGTAAACTACTAAGAATCATCATCATCACCCAAGCCTTAAACAAGAATCCTGTTTCACCTTTATGTTCTGTTTAGTGCCATATCAATTGTTAAAATTATGGGCACTTAAATCATTTCTGACTACTTCAACCCATGTCCTTTTTGGTCTACTCCTAGCCCTTTCTAGCCCCTTCATCAGCACCAGCACCAGCACTAGCACCACCATCATCATCCAAGCCTTATCCCAAGTTCCCAACCACATTCGGTTGGCAGCATGAATCCTGTTTCACCATTCTGTTTTGTTTGATTGCAGCTTGATTATCACAATGCAACTTTAGAGGCCCGGTCACATCTATCCCCAACTCTTTTAAAAGAATTTGGAGCCAAAGCAATTCAACAACTCCATGAGCCATAGCCCTATATTCAGCCTCAACACTTACTTTTGCTACAATAGCTTGTTTCTTGCTCCTCCAATGTGACATGACTACCACCTACAAGGTTATAGTATCTAGATGTAAACTTCCTATCTCCAAGAGAGCCTACCCAATCAGCATTAGTATAGGACTCCACCTTTATTTTGTCATGTTTTTTAAATAGTAATCCCTTTCCGGGGCATGTCTTCAAGTATCTCAAGTTCCTTTCCACTGCCTTCATATGTGTAACTTGTGGAGAATGCATAAACTGGCTAACCACATGGACTGCATATGCAATGTCAGGTCTAGTAAGGGATAAATAAAGCAGCTTACCAACTAATCTCTAATACCCTCTTTGTCAGGATGCAATTCCCCATCATCTTCCTACTACCCATGATTCTGCTTTATAGGAGTATTTGTTGGTCTAGTTCCTAATTTCCTTGCCTCCTTTAGAAGGTCCAATTCATACTTCCTTTGGTAAATGTAGATTTCCTCATAGGATCTAGCCACCTCTATTCCCAAGAAGTATTTTAGAGGTCCCAAATCCTTAATTTCAAGCTTGAAGGTGAGAAAGCCTTCAACTTTTGAATCTCATCTGAACCATTTCCAGTAACCACCATATCATCAACATAAACAATCAACGTTGTTAGTTTTCCTTTATTTTTTATTTTTTTAGAATAAAGTGTGACCAGCATTTCAACATTGCTTTGCTTGTACCCAACAACCTTCATTGGTTTGCATAATCTTTCAAACCAAGCTCTTGGAGATTGTTTGAGGTCGTATAAGGTCCTCCTTATCTTGCACACCTTTCCTCTCATGTCATACCTTGGATGAGGATCCATGTAAACTTCTTATTGTAGATCTACATTTAAGAATGTATTCTTAACATTCAATTGATGTAGTTCCTAGGAAATGTTGGCTACAAGAGAGAGTAACACCTATATCTATATAGTGTTCAACTTAGCAATTAGAGCAAAGGTCTCCTTATAATCAATACATTCTTTTTGGGTGAATCCCTTTGCAACTAATCTAGCACCGCACAATTCTCTTCCCAACCGGTAGATCCACTAGCTCCCAAATGCTCACCTTCAACAAGGCTTTCATCTCCTCATCCATAGATTCCCTCCATTTGGGATCAACAATGGCCTTTGAGTACTTGGAAGGAGTAGAAACAGAAGACAAGGTAGAAATAAAAGAGTGATGGGCAGGAGACAAGCGGCAATATGAAACAAATTTATTTATAGGATGTAAAGTACATGAATGCTACTAGGTCTCTCTATCCCTTCCTTTGATAAACACTTAGATGTCTTTATTCATCAACTTGAGGCGCATTTGCTTCAATACAAGGAGCAGTGCTAAGAGGATTTTCATCACCAGTAGTCTCAACTAGACAAGTAGACTCAATAGGAGGAGAGCTTGGGGAGAGAGAATCAAAGGGAAAAGTTGGAAGAGAAGAAGTAGGGGCTGGGACAAAAGGAATATCCTTAGAGGAAGTCTCTTCCACCCTACTAGTCTCCCCTTGAAGAGTCTAGGGAGGCTTAAAGAAAGATTATGACTCACAAAAAGTGACATTTTTGGTGATGAACTTCCTTCCAATAGTTGGATCAAGACATTTGTATCCCTTTTGTGGAGGAGAATAATCAAAGAACACCCCATGGATTGCCTTAGGGTCCAGCTTTGTCCTTTTGGATCCTTAACATTGATGGAATTGGCACAACCAAAGACCTAAGGAGGCAAAGAGAACATAGGTTGATATGGACAAAGGACAAAGAAAGGAGTTTTCATTCCCAAAATCCTGGATGGTATTGATGATATACAAGGCTGAGTACTGCATGACACCAAAACTTCTTTGAAACCTTGCTTTGAAACAATAGAGTATGAGTGGTTTCAAGTAAATGTCTATTCTTCCTTTCTACAACTCCATTATGTTGTGCTGTGTAAGTACAAGACGAGTGACGTAAAGTCCTTTCATCTTCAAAGAAGGCAGTTAGAGAATTCTTGAAATATTCAGTTGCATTATTTGAATGAAATTGCTTAATCTTCCTTCCAAACTAGGGCTGTTCATGAATTGGGCCAAACCGGTTAAACTGATTAACCCAACCCAACTCAATCCAAGTTGGTTGGTTTTATTAAATTTTTGGTCGGCCTCGATTTAAAGACCTAAATAAACTAATTGATCGGTTTGGGTTGCAGTTTTTGAATTTACAAACCGAGTAAAACCGATACATAATGTGTTATAGCCGTTAAAAACAAGTCAATTATCTGATATATACTGTAGACTACTTTTTCTAAAACATCACAAGACAATGGCATGACCTATCAAGTTTTGTAGGTCTGCAATCCTAGCCCCTACCCCCTAGGCCTATTTTTAGGCAAATGTGTACACTTCCTATGCATTGTTTAATTCTTTATCACTTTTTCATTAAATTTGTATTTTGATATTTGATTAAAATATTCAAATAATTATTTATTATCAAAACAAATGTCATAAAATTTGTACCAGACAGTCATAATGGTTTTTCATTTTTATTTTCAATTTTCATGTCATTTCATACAAACCCCAAGCTGCAACCTATAAACTGCAAAAATACAATAAAATGGTGGATATCTTGGTTCGGTTAAAACCGACCAAACCAAGCATCTGACAGCATTATTTTAACTGGTTTGTGTTATTTTTTGGTTGGTTTCGGTTGGCTTATTAGCCACCCCGAGATGGTTGGTTCGGTTGCTAAAATACTATGTAACCGAACCAAACCGACATGTGAACAGCCCTATTCCATACCATGTCTCAATCATCTTGTAGAAAACCATAGTGATTCTAGGTACTTTCTCTCGTTCTTTCATCAAGTGGATCCAAGTACATGTTGTAAAATGATCAATAAAACTAATGAACATGGAAGTAATGGGTGAAGGACCCCTGACCTCTGAATGAATTAAACCAAAAGGAGCACTGACTTCATTGCTAAAACTTGGATGGTTTGTTTTAAAATGTTGAGACATTTTGACACACATGATAGAAAGACTTTCAAGACACTTTTTCAAATAACTTTGGAAACAAGACTCCTAACAACAGAAGAGACAAATGACTCAATCTAGCATGCTGGAGATAGACCAAAGTACTAGACTCCTTGCATTCACTGATATGAGTGGATGATGCCTTAAGATCTGAACTGATGTTTTCATTGAGATAATAGAGACCTCCAGACTCATGACCACTCCCAATCATTTGCTTTATCAACCAGTCCTGGAAAACACAATGACTGGGAAGAAGTCACAATACAATCTAAAGTTTTTGTTATTCTATAAATTGAAAGCAAGTCGGCAATAAAGTTAGGGACATGCAAGGTAGACTTGAGAGAAAGGGCTTTTCCAAGTTGAGTATTCCCTTTCCCATGAATAATAGAGAGAATCATCAACAACCCTCACTTTGTCTTGTCCGAAAACTAAGTGCAGAAGCAATACTTGTTTTGGAAAAAGAGAAGGAAGCAATAGAGGACTGTTTCAACCAAGCCTTAGCCTGATTGAGGATGTCTACTTCTTTAGGTTTGAACTTGGGTAAGCTATTTAAAGGAGTAGTGGTCTGTCTCATACCAGAAGAGTTATTAGTGGTTCCATTTTTGTGCATTCGATCCATCATATTTGAAATTGCTACATGTCCATGGGGTTCTAAACCTTTACTTGGTTTTTTATCCTTCCTTAGAGTTGCTGGTTTTAGATAAGGGTGCAGAATCCAGCATTAATCTTTGGTGTGTTTCTCCCCACCACAACGAGAATACTTAAGATTTTTCTTGTCTACCCCTTTCCAACTATTTTGAGTAGCTGAAGAAAGAGTAAAGTTTTCAACCTGTTGTGTAGGAACCTCCACATTCATCTCTTTCCTCCTATTTTTTTCATTTCTGATTAGGTAAAACACATGTTGAAATCTAGGGAGTTCATCTCTCCTCAAAATTTGAGACTGAATACCATCATATGAAGAGTCTAATCCAACAAGAAATTTAAACATCCTTCTTCAATTTGTTTTTGGTACATTTCCCTATCTTTAGAAATTTTTTAATCAATGATGAGATGATGATCAAGTTCTTTTCAAAGCCCTTCAAGTGTAGCAAAGTAAGTAACAATGGACACATTTTCTTGGTTCAAAGTTGCAATATCATGTGTCAACCTATAAACCCTTGCATTTTTTTTTCTGTTGTCCATAAGTATTAGATAGCTTCTCCCAAATTTTATCAAAAAAAAAAAAAAGATAGTGCTGAACTGTCATAGCAATCTTTGGTGTCATGGAAGATGGCGGCCATGACATAACCAAGCATTTCTCTCAGTTCAACTCCCATAGGTAAGGTCTTCCATCTTTGGTTCCTTGACCTGTCCATTGATGTATCCTAGCAAACTATGACTTGTAATATGGAGTTTTGCAGAAATTGACCATTCTTTAAAGTTATATTCGTCCAATTTCACATCAGTAATTTGATGACTAGGGAAACTAGGGTTTTCACCATGTTCAAGAAATCTTCACTTGATCTGTTTTCCTTTGGGGTTACTTCACTTGATTTTTAGGATGGCATTTAACCTTCCAAAAATTCAGCTATAAAAGAGGACAGCACTATTTCCACACTGGAACCAAAGAAGTAGTTTTAGTAACAATGTTTCAACTCGGGTTCTGCTGTAGCTTGCACAGGAACACTAACAACAACCTTTCAGCTTTGGTTCAGCTCTATGCTGAACCAAAATTAACCTGTGGTCTGAGAAATCTTTCACTCGTGGAGCATACCCAAATCTTCCACTCATGTGGTCCGAAAAGTCCCTTGAACTACACCTGCTTGCAGTCCACAAACTTGATGTCTTGACCTGTCTTCTACAGGTCACTCTAGTAGTCCAAGGGCTAGTACAGCTCTGTGACTTTGTCTTGCTCTTGTAGAGCATACTCAAACCTCTTCTGGGTCTCCCTAGATCTTCTTCCAAGGGAAAAACCCTAGGAGGAATTCAGCAAACCATTACAAATACTAATTTTTTTTAAACAACTTAGAAATAGAAAGAAAGGAGAAAGGAAAAAGGAAAAAAGCAACAAATGGTTTGAAGTCGATCCAGAAGAAAAACTAGTAGTTCTTTGATACCATGTTAGGTTTCATATTAGAGAAGAAGAAGAAGAATGAGAGAAATGGGGCGGTGGCACCTCTAACAGCCCCTAATATTATTATTTATAGTAGGGTTTTAAGAGGAGTACAATGACAAATATACCCCTGATTAGTAGGCAGAAAAGAACATATTTGGACAATAAGGCCCATGCCCATTAATCCTAAGAAAGAAACATAAAAGAGGAGCACAGAATATAAACAAAACAGAGAACCTAAGCCCAGAACGCTAGGTCTCACAACATGGAGCAGGAAAGATTAGTTTTTAAATTTTTATTTCAGGAAAAATTTGTTCCTTCAAACATGAGATGCTTCACTAGAATTTTTCAAAGTGTTAAGTTACTTTCTTAGAAGGTATATTTGAGACAACATAAAGTAAAACATGGATCATTTTTGTTGAGCTTCAGGAAATGTTTAAATAGAAAAATTTACATATTAAGGACCCTCAAACCCATTAAATTTACCATCAGTAACAAGTTTCAAAAGTTTAATTTACATTGCAAAGTAGGTTATTCCATTAAACAGGCAGTGTGGCATGGCAGCAGTGTCATATCAGTTTCTTGCTTTGATTTTACATGCCTTTATTTCTGGGTTGAATCAGTTTCACTTTATAAGACCAGAAGTTGTTTTTTGTGATATTGTTTTTGAACTTTTCTTCCTCCTTTTTACCATTTATTTATAATCATGGTTATTGAAGTGTATTTATGGAAAAACACAAAGAGGATAACTGTTTTCCTCACTGAATAACAGGTGAAAAAAAGAGAAAAAATGGCAAAGCTTCGAGAAGAAATGGCTGTTCAGAAGGCCAAGGAAACAGAACTGAACAAAACGATTCATATAACAGGTCTGTCCATTTATTAATCATTGAGTACTCTTGAAATTCACAGTGTCAAGCCTCTATGTTTGCAAAAACATCTCAATTGGTTTCATTCTATTCTTCTTGCAGAGGAAACCATGCGAGCAAAACAAATGCTAGCAACCATGTCTCACGAGATTAGATCTCCCCTTTCTGGTGTTGTTAGCATGGCTGAGATTCTAGCCACAACAAAATTAGATCGTGAGCAACGACAACTATTGAATGTCATGTTGTCCTCTGGAGATTTGGTTTTGCAACTTATCAATGACATTCTTGACCTTTCCAAGGTTGAGTCAGGTTCGAAGTTCATCTTTCTTTGTGTCTTTTTAAAGTATAACTATTTTTTTTATGATTCTAGATTTTCCTTTTCAAAATTTTAGTTTTAGAAAAGGAAAAGGAAAATGATACTGATTGTTTGTTTTTTATAATAGGAAAACTGTTCCATCCATTGCATAGGGAGTCCTTTGGACTGGCCAGGTGTCCAATCCTTCAGTTCACATTAGCACTATCCCCCATCTTGTATTGATGGTTTCCCCAACAAATATTAGCAGTTAAGAGTTAGAATTTTTTAATGGCTTTCCTGATGACCTGGTAGTTGAGATGGTCATGGACACTTAGCATCACTCTGAAAGTGGAGGTGTAGGATCAACCCCATGAAACATTAAGCTCCTTGTGGGATGGCTTGCAGGCTTCATGTACACCCTGCACTATCCTTATCTCAGAGTCCCTACTAATGATAACTAACCTGCTAACTTAAGGTCTAACCTTGGTTTGATGAGAAAGGGCTTGATAATGGGCCCAACCAAGGTAACTCCAATGAACATTGGCACTTCAGATTATGACATTTGAGAAAGGGCTTGCATGTGCATAGCCTGCCCTTATGTTGAACCTCCACCTTTAGCACAAGGCACAGTATTGTTCCATGCATTGTTTTCATAAGTTGGTGTGCATACACATGTTAAATTGTATATGCCATGTTGGCCATTAGTGAAGGCCACCCCACAAGAGGATGTTGTTGGTCTAGGACTCCCATGGTTTGGCACCCAAGGAGAATTGCCACCCAGACCCAGTCACCCATCAAAGAGTATGCTAATCTTGTGAGGGGTAACCAATAGAAAGCACATATAGGCAAAGAATATATTGTCTTATTTACAACCCAATCACTCAACATAGATGCACCAAGATTTTGCATGCTGAGCACATGTAAACCTTTATAGGCTCCCCTTCTCAAGTCATTGTTGTCCTTGATGATTCTCAAGTATAGTTAACAAACATTTGTTTCAGATTCATCCACATTGTTCTAATTTAGACTCTCTGCTTGAAACAAGGCCACCTTGGTATACCTGGATTTTACCTAATATTGGTTTCCGCTATTGGGAGGCTTCAACTTCCCCCTGCTAGTCATCCTAACTGCACCCATCAGCTTGGGTTAATTAAACCATGCCATGGCTATGTGTATCCACCCTTGTAACTATCTTCACCTTCTCTGTTTTGGGTACTTATCACACTGTGGAGAGTCCGCCTTTATTCTACCTCAAAGCTTGACCTGGTATATTGATATAGTCTCCCTCTTGGAGTTGGGGCCAACTTATAAACCTTACTCTTCAACTTAGACTCCCTGTTAAGTCAAGGATTGCCTAATGAACTCACCTTTTGGTTTAGTCTCCCGTGTTAGAGTCAAGGCACATCCATGAATTCACTTTGTCAGTTTAAACTAACATTCTCAAGTCAAGGCTGCTCAATAAGCTTGCTCTATTGGTTGGAGCATTGATGGTGTAAGTTTACCAATGTTGCTACCAAACATACACCCAATGAAATTATGTGTTGGCTTCTGTGGAGGCTTTACTCAAAGATGTGAATCAGTCCTCTAATATCAGGTTTAAAATCAGTGATTAACAGTACAAATCAGATCTGAATGATAGTGCAAAGAGAAGAGGTAAGAGAAGAAGTCGAATTAGTCTTCCTTCTCCTCTAACCCTATTTTTTATTAATCTCTAAAACAAATTGATGATGACAAGTATACCCTTAAGTGGGCGGCCAGCTTGGCAGTTACATAAAGAAAATAAAATAAGAACAAATAACAGGCCCATTAAGTGAGGCCCATCAACATAAAATAAAAGATAAAATAAAGGATATCACATAAGAAGCTGTTAGGGCTCATTCGGCCCAGTCTCTTTACATTCCCCCTCAAGCTGAGCATAGATGTCAATCATGCCCAGCTTGCTTATATAGTGTGTCAATTTCCCCTTGGGAACTCCCTTGGTCAAGATATCAGTCAGTTGCTCTTCTGATGTGATAAATGGTAAACAGACTTCTCCTGAAGAGACTCTTTCCCTTATGAAATGCCTATCAACCTCAATGTGCTTAGTTCTGTCATGCTGAACTGGATTATGTGCAATGTTGATAGCAGCTTGGTTGTCACAATAGAGCATCATTGGTTGCTCGTAGTCCACCCCCAATTCCTCTAGAAGGGATCATAGCCATAGTAATTCTGACACACCATGAGCCATTGCCCTGTATTCTGCTTCAGCTGAGGATCTAGCAACTACTGATTGTTTCTTACTCCTCCAAGACACAATATTCCCAACAACGAGAGCACAATAACCAGAGGTGGACCTTCTGCCATCAATACATCTTGCCCAATCTGCATCAGTAAAGGCTTCCAGCTTCAAGTAGCACAGAACCCTTTCTGCAATAGCTAGATGAGTATCTCTGGGAGAATGCATAAACTGACTGAGAACACTTACTGCATAGGAAATATCTGGCCGAATCATGCAAAGGTATAACAATTCCCAAGCAGTCTCTGAAACACTCCCTTATCAGACAACGGTGCACCATCTGTGGCAAAAAGTGGGAGTGGAGATGGGTTTAGCTCCAAGTTTACCAGTGTCAGCAAGAAGATCAAGGACATATTTGCGCTGAGATATGAATATACCATCCTTAGATCGAACAACTTCAATGCCCAAGAAATACCGAAGATCTCCCAAATCTTTAATTTCAAATTCAGAGTGGAGAAATGCTTTTAGTTTACTGGCCTCTTCAATGTCATTCCCGTGACCACAATATCATCAGCATAAACAATCAAGGTCACCAGAGAGTCATTTCTCTTCAAGAACAGTGTATGATCAGATTGTGTTTGAATGTAGCCAAAGGAGACAAGAGCAGCCCGAAATCTCTCAAACCAAGCCCGAGGAGATTGTTTGAGACCATAAAGGGATTTGTGTAGTTTACACACCTTGCCTTTCATTTCTTTCCCATACACTCCTGGAGGTAGAGACATATAGACCTCTTCATGCAGATCTCTATTCAAGAAAGCATTTTTAACATCAAACTGGTGTAGGGGCTAGTCAAAGGTAGCTGCTAGAGAAAGCAAGACCCTAACTGAAGTCATCTTAGCTATAGGAGCAAAGGTCTCAAGATAGTCAATGCCATACATTTGGGTGTAACCCTTGGCAACCAACCTAGCCTTATACCTCTCAACCGAGCCATCTGAGTAATATTTAATGGTAAACACCCATTTACACCCCACTGGTTCCTTCCCTTCCGGCAAGTCCACAACATCCCAGGTATGGTTCTTATGTAATGCTTCAAGTTCAGTCATCATAGCATCCCTCCATTCAGGTTGAGACAATGCTTCCGGTACAGACCTGGGTATCACATTTGAAGAGACAGAAGCAAGAAAGGAGTGGTAGGAAGGAGAGATTGGAGATGCAATGGGCTGTACACTTCCGCTTGCCCTTGCGAAAAGCAATAGGAAGGTCAAGGTCAGGGACGGTCGAAGGTGGGTCGATAGAGGGCTGACTTGTTTCCTCAGGAACTGTGGGAGTGGCCAGATGCTCTTCTGAAGGAGTGGGTCCAGTGGAAGAGGTGGACACCCCATGATCAGACTCACAAGGGATGGGAAGAGGAACAACTGGAGACATAGCAAAGGGTTCATCAGATTTCTCCCCCTCAAGAGGAACACTAAAGAACGGAGTCAACTCTGCAAAGGTGACATCCCGAGATACAAAGCGGGTGCTACGAACTGGATCAAAACAACAATAACCCTTTTGTGTAGAGGCATATCCCAGAAACACACACTTATGAGCTTTAGGTTCAAATTTATGCCTTTGGTGACTATGAATATGCACATAACAAGTACTCCCAAATACACGGAGAGGGAGAGAAAAGAGATCTTTATCCGGGAAGAGAAGACTAAAAGGGGTTTTAAAGCCAAGGACCCTGGAGGGCATACGGTTGATTAGGTAGGTAGCAGTATGAACATCTCCCCAAAACCTTACAGGAACATGGGATGCAAATAAAAGGGATCTGGCAACCTCAACCACATGTCTGTTCTTTCTTTCCGCCACCCCGTTTTGTTGTGGAGTGTAGGAACAAGAACTTTGATGAATAACCCCAAAAGTTTCAAGATAGGTGGAGAGGGTTTTCTCAAAATATTCCTTAGCATTGTCAAAGCGGAATATTTTGATACGGGTATTAAACTGGGTGAGGATGAGTTCATGAAAATTTTTCACAATGATTGATACTTCATCCCGGGATTTCATGAGATAAACCCAAGTATAACGAGAATAATCATCAATAAAAAGGATAAAATACCTATAGCCCCCTATGGTTGGCATGTGATATGGCCCCCACACATCATAGTGAATAATATGGAAAGGAGAAAGAGATCTTTTATTACTGATTGAATAGGAATGTCTACAATGCTTTGCTAGCTCACATGACTCACAATGAAGACTAGATAAAGACACTCCTTTAAACATATCTGGTAACAAATGACTTAAAGCAGAAAAAGACAAATGACCAAATCGAAAATGACATAACGAAATTTTGTTAACAGACTCTTGACACAATTGACTCTAAAGCAACTCTATGAGGTGATCCCAAGGCTTGATCTGGTGCGTCCAATAGATATATTCCGTTCGCCTCATGGCCACTCCCAATCGTCCTCTGAGACTGTAGGTCCTGAAAAACACAATGAGTGGGAAAGAAGGTTATGCTGCAGTTCATGGACTTTGTTAAGCTACTAACAGATAAAAGGTTTGTGTTAAGCTTAGGAACATGGAGAACAAAAGATAAGAACAGGGTGTCAGAGGTCTTTATATCTCCTTTACCAGAGATGGGGGCAAGTGACCCATCGGCCAGGGATATTTTCTCTTTCTCAGAGAGGAGATGGTATGAACAAAAAAGGTTAGATAGGCTAGTCATATGGTCTGATGCACCGAAATCTATAATCCAAGGGAGTTTATGATTACCTGAAACTGAAGCATGATTTGCTGAGGCATATGTACCTGAGTGAGCAAAAGCCGATGAAGATGATGTATTGTTGGAAGGGTGAGTTGAAGAAACCGTAGCTTCTAGGTGATTTAGGAGCCTCCCATACTTCTCAAAATCCAGCTTCATTGCAGCCAATTGCTCAATAGTTGATTTTTCTTCACTTTCCTTACTTCCCCCCTCAGGCACTGTAGCAACATTAGCAGTCTTGGATTTTCCCACCTGACTGCCCTTCTTAGGGTTATTATTGTTCTTAAACCTATCGGGAAGAAGTTCAGGATGAAGCTTCCAGCAGGTGTCCTTTGTATGTCGTGGTTTCTTGCAATATTCACACAACTGCTCTCTTTTCTTAGTAGGGCCCTTCGGTTTCATTCCTGCATGTGCAAAATGTTCTGTAGATGGATTCTGCAACTGCACCTGCCGCCTACTCTCCTCACTACTTATCATAGCATATGCCTGTGAAAGAGTAACCTCATCCCTGGCCAAAATGTTCTGTCTGATAATATCAAACTCAGGGTTGAGTCCAGTGAGAAACTCAAACACCCTATTTCTCTCCACTAGCTTTCTATACATTTCAGCATCCTTTTTACTCTCCCATACCACTGTTTCCATAACATCAATTTCCTGCCATAGGGACTTTAGTATGGAGTAGTAGATTGCCACACTCTTCTCCCCCTGTCTCAGGTTCTTCACATCACTTTTCAATTTGTATGCTCTAGCTACATTCCGTTTCTGTGAATAGGTCTCAGTTACACTGTCCCATATCTCCTTAGCCGAAGACGTCCAGACATAGTGCTGGCTTATATGAGGTTGCATAGAGTTGACTAACCATCCTATAACAGTATAGTTCTCTTGCATCCATCTTTCAAATTCAGGGTCTGTCTCTTCGGGTTTCACCTTGCTGCCTGTGAACTCGAGTTTTTCTCTACTACAAACAAAGATTTTTATAGACTGTGCCCAAGCAAGATAGTTCGTCCCATCTAGCTTAATTGTGGTAACACCCGTCAAAATGGAATCTACTGGAGCAGGTCCAGAAGTTGGCACCTGCTTGAACTCACTTCCATATGTCTCCATTAATCAAACGAAAATCAAAGAACAGAAAATTTTGACTATGTGAACTTACTTGAAGTCAAACCAGAACTTGGATGCTTGAAAAGCTAGGGTTTTGCTCCGTCCAGCAGATGGGCGGGAGAGAGAAGACACTGCCATACCTACCAGAGTAACCCAAACTCTTCCAAACCTGAACCGCTCCTTTAGCAGTCACAAGACACCTTCCAAGCACAGACCGCCACACCCAAGCTTCACCTTTCCTGGTAACTCGAAAATCTCTAGTCGGCTAGGGTTTCAGGCAGCAGTAAGACAGCATCACTTCTTGGCAAAATTTGGCCAGAACTAAACTCTCCAAACCCTTCTACCAACTAGGCAAGTGATTCTCTATACTATAGAGAACCTATCTCTCCATACACTCTCTTGATTTTAGAGTGTACAGGAACAAAGAAAAAAAAGAAGAAAGAGGAACTGAACCCGCTCTGATACCAAGATGTGAATCAGTCCTCTAATATCAGGTTTAAAATCAGTGATTAACAGTACAAATCAGATCTGAATGATAGTGCAAGAGCTGTGTATGTCGAAGAGAAGAGGTAAGAGAAGAAGAAGTCGAATTAGTCTTCCTTCTCCTGTAACCCTATTTTTTATTAATCTCTAAAACAAATTGATGATGACAAGTATACCCTTAAGTGGGCGGCCAGCTTGGCAGTTACATAAAGAAAATAAAATAAGAACAAATAACAGGCCCATTAAGTGAGGCCCATCAACATAAAATCAAAGATAAAATAAAGGATATCACATAAGAGGCTGTTAGGGCCCATTCGGCCCAGTCTCTTTACACTCAAACAGTCACTGCTTCTGTTTTCTCCATCTCATGGACGTTCCACCAATGCTAGGCATGTCTATGGATGTGCTTCATTTAGTTCTTGTGCTGCTGTGCCTCAACAAGTTTTCCACCAATCTTCCATGCCAATATTGTGGCTTCCCACCCAAGTATCCTTTTGTTTGTTGTCATCATATTTTTGTCAACCAGTGAAAACCCCAATTTTGAACATGTCTTTGCAAGGTTATGAAACATGATCCATCCTTTAATGAATAGTGATGCAAGCATATTGTCTACGCCCCACGAAAATGAACAATTGTTCTTTGTCCTGCGAGAGAATGCATGCACCACACACTCTGCCACACAAGTTACAACATTATACCTTTTGTGGATGTTATCTTTGTGTCTTCCCCTGCATAAACTTTGCCTTAGGGTCATTGGAATGGGTAAAATGAGATGAGGTTTCTTCTTAAGCTAGACAATTTTTTTTTGCTTCAACTTGGTGTTGAATGGGAGTGCTATTAGACCACACTACCCAGGTGTCTACAACTTGTTTTTGCTTTCTGGATACAACTTGGAAAACCTTCTTTCTATTATATAATTTGTCATGATAATGACATTTCTGCACCACATAGGAACTCCAAATACTACTTTCCGTAGTTATTTTATTTAGAAGCAAAGATGACTGTCTGGCATCCCAATCCCTGGCAGCCAGGAGCAAACCTTTTGATGAGAAAGGGCCTTCTAACAAGCCCAATTGAGGCTTTACCAACAGCCGGTGGCACTTAGGATCATGATCATTGACACATGATGGGGGTGAAGTCGTTGAACCTCATTCCCCTTGTAGGCGCCCATGTGTGCACAACAGGTGCTTTATTTTATGTGTATACGAGAACTGGTTGGCTGAGGACACACTTGAGTGCATAGGAAAAGGATAACCCAGTATGTCCAACCATTGAGTGGCAAGGTTATAACATGTGCATGGTTGACTGACATGTTGCACCTCCACGTTTAACATGAGGTGCAATGCTGGTCCATGCACTGTCCCTATAGGCTTGTGTGTGTGTGCCCATAAGGAATCCTGGTAGCCACGGTGACCATTAACCAAGGCTGCCCCACAAGGTGATGTCGGTTTAGGAGTGCCCTTGCCACCCAAGGAGATTGACCACCCCTTCTTAAAGAATGTGTTAAGCTTTTGAGGGGTAACCAGTAGAAAGCATCAATAGCCAAAGAATCACATTTTGCTCATCTACAAAACTGCCACTCACCATAGGCACACCGAGGGCATGCTGTGCCCATGTAGTAGACTGTCACAGTATATCACCTTGCCCCTATAGATGCCAAAGACACATTACAGAAAAAAATGAATTATAGTTTTCTAATATAAGACTTGCCCTCTCAAAAAGGGATTATTATTGACATGTGGCTAATTTGGAGTTGAAATTTGCTCCATGAATGGAGGCTACCAAGGCAAAGATCTGGTGCCCCTTTCGTCTCCCAACTAGATTGCCACATGGAAGATTACTGGCTTGTTTAGAGAAGCTCATTAACCACCTAGCAGTACTGCTCCCTTACAAGTGGTGAACTCACATAAAGTTCCAAATGATTATCCAAATGTTGGCACCAAACCCTTAAAATCTTACAGAATATTGTTGACATGACAACATTAAATTTGTTATTCTGGTTTGCAGTTTTATGGTGATCTAAATGAGGATTTTGAATAGGAGCAATAACATGAAATAGGAATTTTAACAGGTGAATATATGCATCCATGCAACACTAGGAAAAAAAAAGAAAAAGTTGAAGCAAGAAAAAAGCATTTTGCTGAGTTTTTTTTTAGTTTCATGTAAATCTAGAAATTTACTCGATGGTCACCAATTCATGGACTTGGCAAACTCAGATGTTTATTAATTTAGTCTTGAAATCTGGGATTTATGAAGTTAGGGATTCTGATGTTGAGGAAGTGATTATGGATGAGACTCATGAAATTGAAGGGACAGTTGATATTAGAAAAGGTGATGGAGATACTTGTGCTGTAGAGACTGTAATTAGTCCTACTGTAGATGAGAATTCGACAAGAGAAAGTTCAGAAAATAGAAGAGAGAGAAGAAAGAGAGATAAGAAGAAGAGAAAAATCGTAGAGAGGAGATTTCAGAAAAAGAGTAGGTCAGTTAATGATTGCCACTCCACTCAATTGCTGTTTATATTAACATTTAAAACATAGTAGACTTACAATATTGCCCTACTGTTAACACAAATAAACAGCAGCTAACATAACTGAAATAACCTAACACTACTAACATGCTAACAGCAACATAAATAACATGATAACTAACTCTACACTCCCCTCAAGTTGGGAGTAGATATTAATCATTCCCAACTTGCGTGCAGCTATCTCCAACTTGGTCTTTGGTACTGTCTTAGTGAAGAGATCGGCAAGCTGCATGTTAGAGGCAATATATGGAAGACACACTTCTTGAGAGGCAATTCTCTCTCTGATAAAGTGTCAATCCACTTCAATGTGCTTAGTTCTGTCATGTTGAACTGGATTATGGGCGATGTTAATAGCAACTTGATTATCACAGTATAGCATCAGGGGCCTCTTAGAAGTAATGACCAATTCCTCAAATAGGGATCTCAACCATAATACTTCAGCCACACCGTTCGCCATAGCCCTGTATTCAGCTTCAACACTAGAACAAGCAACAACATTTTGCTTCTTGCTTCTCCAAGAGACAGGATTTCCTCCTACAAAAGCGCAATACCCAGAGGTGGATCTCTTATCATCAACACACCCAGCCCAATCAACAGTTGTGTAGATTTCTATTTTCATGTGACCATTATCTTTGAAGAGTATGCCTCTGCCTGGACATCTCTTCAGATAAGCAAGGATCTTCTCAACTACAAGGAGATGAGTGGTTCTGGGGGAATGCATATACTGGCTAACAACACTGATTGCATAAGAAATGTCCGGTCGTGTGAGGCAAAGATAAAGGAGTTTTCCAACCAACAGTTGAAACATAACCTTGTCTTCAAGGAGCTCTCCCCCTTCTACACTTATCTTATGATTTTGTTCAATAGGTGTGTCAGCAGGTTTAACACCTAGCTTCCTAGTTTCCTACAAAAGGTCGAGAACATACTTCCTTTGGGAAAGAAAAATCCCATGTTTAGATCATGCTACTTCAATGCCCAAGAAAAATACATTTTGAGGCTTTAGGATCAAATTTAGAGCAATGAGGCTTAAGAATCTAAACAAAGCAAGTACATTGAAAGGTCTTAATGGGAATAGTAAACATGTCCTTATCAGGATATATTATAATATGTTGAATGGAATTTTCATGTCTAGGACCCATGAAGGAACTCGGTCGATGAGGTACATAGCATTGTGGATAGCGTCCCCCCAAAACGTGTGGGAACATTGGAGTTTAGCATAATGCTTCTTGCCACCTCCAATATATGCTTATTTTTCCTCCCAAAAACCCCATTTTGTTGAGGTGTATGAGGACAAGTGCTTTGGTGGATAATTCCATGGTCAATGAAGTATGAGGCCAATGATTTTGCAAAGTATTCTTTGGCATTATCAGATCTGAAAAATTTGATTTTGATCCCAAATTGGGTCAAAACCATCTGAAGGAAAATCCGAGTTAGGGTAGGAACCTCATCTCAAGAGCGCAAAAGATAAATCCATGAGAAATGAGTTTAGTCATCAATAAATAGTAGGAAATATCTATACCCCCTCCCCCCAAACATTAGTATGCACAATTTCAAATAGGAATACTACTTTTATTGCTCAAAGAATAGGTTGTTCTACAATGCTTTACAAGTTCACAACTTTCACATTTTAAACTAGACGTTTGGACTGACTCAAATAAACTGAGAAATAAACTCTTCAAAGACTTAAATGACAAATGACCTAACCGATTATGCCAAAGCATAACCTGACTCATAGATTGAGAAATTAATAACCTCCCCACTTCTTTATCTTCCCCATGTAAATGCCCTCCCAATAGGTAGATTCCATTTGTCTCACAGCTAATCCAAATCACATTCTTTGTCTCTAGATCCCAAAAAACACACCAACTAGGAAAGAAAGTCATTGAGTAGTTTTAGTTTTTAGTAATGCTACTAACTAAAAGCAGGTTAGTACTAAGTTTAGCAACATGCAAAATTGAGGACAAGGAGATTGCATTAGACAGTCTAATGTCTCCCTTGCCAGAGATGAGAACAAGGGAGTCATCAGCAATAGACACTTTGTCTTTGCTAGAGGATAAGCAATAAGTAGTAAACAATGAGGATAAGCTAGTCATATGGTCAGATGCACCTGAATCTATAACCCAACAAGGTTCATTGTTACCTAGGAATGAGGCATGATATGCTGAAGCTCTTGTACCTGAATGAGTGAATGCTGAAGTGGGAGTAGCTGATGTTGTAGAAGGTAACTGAGATGAGGGGGCTGAAGTGCCAACTTCACTTTCCAACTAAGTCAAGGCAACTTGGACAGCAGCTAAAGTGTCTAGAGATGTGGCTCTTGTGTTCGAGGATGATACACCATCAGTAGTAATTGCCACATTAGCATTCCCCTTTTTGTTTTTGAGCTTTGTTGGAATTAGATGTGGATTCAACTTCCAACAAGTGTCCCTTGTGTGCTTTGGTTTCTTGCAATGATCACAAATTACTTCCCTCCCATCTTCTTTCTTCATATACCTTTTGTAAAATCCCTATTAGATTCTAGGTTAAAGTAGAGAAGAAGAAGAGAAAGAAGAAGAAGAGAAGAAGAAGGAGGAGAAGAAGGGTTCGGCCAGATTAGGAAAAATCAGTCCACCTTTAGCCGACCCACTTGTATTTATCTCCAATAACATAGTTACAAGAAAGACCATATTGTCCCTCATAAGTGATGGGACACATAACTTAAACTTAAATAAAATAGACCTTTCACTCTCAAATAGATAAACCCAAATGACCAAAATACCCCTGATTTGTGTATTCTAACACCTTTCCTTGTCACCCCTAAACTTCAGTTTCACTACTGTTAGGGCTGATTCCATAGGCTAATATTGTAGCATAACCTTTCTCCTACTTTCTTCACTGTGCACTAAGGAATAGGCCTGAGACAAGGTTGCACTCTCCTTGGTGAGAAGTTGTTGCCTCACAATATCATATTCTGGATTCAGATCAACTAGGAATTCAAAAACTTTATTGGTTTCAACCTGTTTTATGTATGTCTGTGCATCTTTTTGACTTTCCCACTCAATTGTCTCTAGGTGATCAATTTCATGCCACAAAGACTTCAAATTAGAGAAGTAAACTGAGACCAGCTTCTCCCCCTAGCAACGTTAAGTGGCTGGGAATAGGTTTCTCTCATGATGTCCCAAATTTCCTTAGGAGTTTTGGCCCACAAGTAATTTCGGCTGATATGAGGCTGCATGGAATTTCACAACCAAGTCATAAACAAATAATTCTCCTAAGCCCATTTCGCATATAATGGGTCTTCCTTGGCTGGTTTCTTTACATGCCCCATCACATAGCCTAATTTTCCTCTTCCCCTAATAGCCATTGTAGCTGATTGAGCCCATTCCAAGTAATTTGATCCATCAAATTTGATAGTGGTAATCTGAAAATTATTTTCAGTCATGTTTCCAGCTCCCAACACACCTTCCCCTTGGGTCTTTAACTCAGTTTCTGTTATCTTAGACTCACATGAGAAACCCTAGGTTGGCTCTAATACTAAGTTGTGTTGTAGAGACTGTAGTCAGTCCTACTGTAGATGAGAATTCAACAAGAGAAATTTCAGAAAATAGAAGAGAGAGAAAAAAGAGGGAGGGAGAAGAAGAAGGGGAGAGAAATCGTAGAGAGGAGATTTCAGAAAGAGTGTGGGTCAGTTAATGATTTCCACCCCACTCAGTTGCTATTTATATTAGCACTTAAGACATGGTAGACTTACAATATTGCCCCTACTGTTAACATAAATAAACAGCAGCTAACATAACTGAAATAACTAACTTTCTAACACCACTAACATGCTAACAGCAACATAAATAACATGCTAACTAACTCTACAGAGATAAAAGTGGAAGTAAAACTTTGGGGCTTCATATTCTTGGAGATAGAAGTGGAAGTAAGTAATCTAATTATGAAGCCCCAGAGAAATCTGATGCCTTTGCAGGATAAAGGAAATTATAATTTGGGTTCCAAAGAAAACATTGTTAATTCAAGGTCAGATTTAGATCAAAGAAATCTGAGTCTAATTAAAGGAGATGGGGTTGGGTGTAGAGGATAGAGAGACTGGTATAGGTGGCACCAGTTTAGTTTTCTAGTAGAAACGTGGTCCTAGATTTGAAAAGAATCAATGATGATCAAAAGGTGTATAAGTTCCTGGAGAGTTTATTTTATTTAAGTATTTCATTGTAGGGTTCTTTCGTGTCTTGTTTTTTTAGAGGGGATAGATGTTATTTGGTATGTCTCCTTTTGTTTTGTGGTTTGAAAAGAATCAATGATGATCAAAAGGTTTATAAGTTCCTGGAAAGTTTATTTTATTTAAGTATTTCGTTGTAGGGTATAGGTGGCACCAGTTTAGTTTTCTAGTAGAAACGTGGTCCTAGATTTGAAAAGAATCAATAATGATCAAAAGGTTTATAAGTTCCTGGAGAGTTTATTTTATTTATTTCATTGTAGGGTTCTTTCGTGTCTTGTTTTTGTAGAGAACATTGATGTGGGTCCCACAGCTGTGGTCCCATTCTGTCCGTAGGGTAGAATGTATCTAGTCACAGCTGTGGTCAATTTGTTATTCTGTTATTCCTAGTTGCTATTTACTTTTCAGTTTTATATTGTTTGTTATGTGTTAGCAGTTATGATGTAAACACCAAGGGCAGATATGTTCTTTCATGTAACTAGCATAACATATATATATTAAATTAAAGTGGCAGTGGCAGAATAATTGACATTCTGTTCTTCTCCTCAAAATCTGTGTTCTACTGCTCTCTCACCACTCTTTCTTCTACTTCTTCTTCACTTTCTCTTCTCATCGAACCTGAAATTTCTTAGTGGTCAAGACTGATAGCAGTCTTGAACACCTACATGGTATTAGAGCTAAGTTAGGGTTTCTCATGTGAGCCTAATACCAGCCGATCACATGAGAATCTCCTAGGACTGGAAGCTGAAAAGGAGGAGTTCGCAGACTGATTCTTGGAGATCGCCAGAGGTGCTAGCAGCTATTGGAAACTTGCTAGGGTTGCAGAGTGTTGGTGGTCAGGAAGGATCAGAGAAGACTAGGGTTCGGGTAACCTTAGAAGGCAGCGAACAATTTTTTCTTGTAAGTTGTTTACTTTCTAAGAGAAGTTCTATCAGAGAAGATAGGTTGGACCTATCTGGAGGGGAAGGCCGAACCATTCTAGTTTTTTCTCTCTTCGATTCACTAGGGTTTTACAGCAAACCCTGGACCGAACTGTCTCAACTGTGTTTCTCTCTACTCTAGGGTTTGAAAGTGATTTGCGGCAAGCCCTAGTGTTTGACTGAACCCTGTGATCTACCTAGAGTTACCCTTAAGTTTATTGGTAGGTCTGATCAGATTCTAGGGTTTCTTATTAACCCTACTGCAAGCCTATCTATACAGTTCTGTTTGGATTGTGGAACTGAATTGCTTACTTTAAGGACTGATTAAAACCCTAACTTTCCCAAGCATATCAGATTTTTTTTAAGCTGTTCTCAGAGTCCTAAGGGGTTAGAGCTCTACGGACAGCTACTGCTATGTTGGCTAGTTGGTTTCAGATCAGAATTATCTCAGTTTTGTGCACATACACTGAGAATACAGATCAAGCCTATACTGTTTTGATTGTGATTGGTAGTTCAAGTGATGTTTTGAGACTATACAGAAATGGAGTTTAAAAATCAGGCAGAAGGCAGCCTTGGGAACATCAGTTATGGTAGTATTTCTGAGATGGGTGGTCAGATTACGACCGTAAAGTTTGATGGATCAAACTATTTGGAATGGGCCCAATCAGCCATGATGGCTATTGGTGGAAGAGGTAAATTAGGGTACCTCTTGGGAGATATGAAAGAACCTCCCAAGGGAGACCCGACATATACCAAGTGGATGCAAGAAAACTACTTGGTTATGACATGGCTGTGTAATTCTATGCAGCCTCATATTAGCTGGAATTATTTGTGGGCAAAGACAGCTAAGGAGATATGGGATGTTATGAAAGAAACTTACTCCCAACCCCTTAATGTTGCCAGAGCATATGAATTGAAATGTGAAGTGAATACCCTTAAACAAGGAGAGAAACCGGTGTCGGTCTACTTCTCTACCTTGAAGTTCCTGTGGCATGAGATTGATCACTTAGAGACTCTTGAGTGGGAGAGTCCCAAAGATGCTCAGACCCATAGAAAGCACATCGAGACAAACAAAGTGTTTGAGTTTCTGGCAGGACTGAATTCAGAATATGATATTGTGAGGCAGCAGATTTTGACTAGAGACAGTGTGACTCTCTCTCAGGCTTACTCATTTGTACACATTGAAGAGACCAGAAGGAAGGTTATGATGCAACCTCACCCACCCACAACAACCTTTGTAGCGGTTACACCCAAATCAGGGGGTGATTCAGAGAAGGACAGGAGGAGGGAAGACAAGAAGGATGTAGTATGTGAACATTGTAAGAAGCCCAAACATACAAAAGAGACATGTTGGAAACTGCATCCTCACTTGGTTCCTGCGAAGTTGAGAAACAAGAAGGGCACTGCTCATGTAGCCATGAACACTGATTCAGCATCCTCATCTGGCACAAAAGGAACATCTTTGGAGACCTTAGTTGCAGTTCGGGCTGCCCTAATACAGCTAGAAAAGGAAGTTGGAAATTCAGCTCAGCCACCGCAGCCTCCATCAGCCCCTGCCACATCTGCCTTCGCCCATTCAGGTACTCGAGCTTCAGCCTATCATGCCTCGGCTCCAGGTACTACTGATCCTTGTTGGGTAATAGACTCAGGTGCATCTGATCACATGAATAGCTTGCCTTCATTGTTTACTACTTACCATTTGTCTTCCGGTAGGGATAAGGTATCTATTGCTGATGGCTCCCCGGTTCCTATTTCTGGGAAGGGTGACATCAAGCTTTCAGATACTATCTCCCTGTCATCTGTCTTGCATGTTCCTAAGCTTGATATTAACCTTCTTTCAATCAGTAGTATTACCAAGCATATGAACTGCTCAGTAACCTTCTTCCTTGACCGATGTGTTTTTCAGTACTTGGAGACGCAGAAGGTGATTGGGATTGGCTGTGAGACGAATGGGATTTATCTACTCGGGGAGCGGTTCCGTCAGGGAGAGTCAGTTGAGAAGTTGTCTTTTGTTTCTCAGAATGTGAGTCCGGTTATGCTTTGGCATAACTGATTAGGTCATTTGTCTTTTCGATCTTTACAGAGTCTGTTTCCTGCTTTATTTGAGTCTATTGAGTTGTCTCAGTTACAGTGTGAAAGTTGTGAGTTTGCTAAGCATTGTAGAAAGCCTTATTTATTGAGTAATAAAAGGAGTGATAATTCTTTTGATATTGTGCATACTGACGTTTGGGGGCCTTATCATATCCCTTCCATGGATGGGTATAGATATTTTTTGTTATTTGTTGATGACCATACCCGTTTTTCTTGGGTTTATCTCATGCGTTCACGAGATGAGGTACCTTCCCTGACCCAAAATTTTCACCAAATGATCCTAACCCAGTTTGATGCCAAGATCAAAGTTCTCAGATCTGATAACGCAAAGGAATACTTTGCTAAATCATTGACATCTTATCTTCTTCATCATGGGGTTATCCACCAGAGCTCTTGCCCTCATACACCTCAGTAGAATGGAGTTGCCGAAAGGAAGAATAGGCACATTTTGGAAGTGGCTAGAAGCCTCATGTTTACTTCTAATGTTCCTATTCGCTTCTGGAGTGATGCTATCCTCACGGCGGTATACCTTATTAATCGGGTTCCTTCCAGGGTCCTTGATATGCGATCTCCTTTTTCCCTTCTACACCCACGTGAGGACTTGTTTTCTATTCCCCTTAAGACATTCGGTTGTATTTGCTTTGTTCAGCTTTTCGGACCCCATCGCTCCAAGTTCGAACCCAAAGCCTCCAAATGCATCTTCCTTGGTTATGCACAAACTCAAAAGGGTTATTGCTGCTATGATCCTGTCTCTGGGAGGAAGTTTGTCTCCATGGATGTCACTTTCTTTGAGGGGACACCCTATTATCCTTGGGTTTCCCCTCAGGGGGAGAGCAGTGAGAGTGGGGGTTTGAGTTCTTGTCTTCAGGGGGAGAGCAGTGAGAGTGGGGCAGTTCCTTTACCTATTCCATTGGGTGATGAGAGCTGCAATGGTGATGGTAGTCAGAGGGATCAGGAGTTGAGGGAGAGCTGCAATGGTGGGGGTGGTCAGAGGGATCAGGAGTTGAGGGTTTATCATAGGCGGTGCAGGCAGGTTGATCCTGATCATCAGCAGTCCAGGCCAGCTCCAATCTCATCTACAGCTCCAGGTCCAGATACTACAGTCCCAGAGCCCACAGAGACTTCCCCTACAGATGATCTTGACCTTTCGATTGCAGTCTGTAAAGGGAAACGACATTGTACCACATCTACAGCCCACTGTATTTCCCATTTTTTTCCTATGATCGCCTATCTCTTACCTACAGGACCTACCTTAGTTCCATTTCCAATGTCCCTATTCCAAGAACAGTGCAAGAAGCCCTATCCATCCCTGAATGGAAAGATGCAATGCAAGTTGAGATGGATGCCCCGTTGAAAAACAACGCCTGGGAGGTAGTTGATTGCCCAAAGGAAAGAAACCAGTTGGATGCAGATGGGTATTTACGGTGAAGCATAATGCAGATGGATCTATTGAGAGGTATAAAGCTCGGTTAGTTGCAAGAGGGTTTACACAGACTTATGGCATAGATTACTTGGAGACCTTTGCACCGGTAGCCAAGATGACTACTATTCGAGTCCTATTGTCCCTTGCAGCAAGTCACACTTGGCCTTTATACCAAATGGACGTGAAAAATGCCTTTCTGAATGGAGATCTGCAGGAAGAAGTTTACATGCGTTTGCCTCCTGGATTCTATGATGCAGAAATAGGTAAGAAGGTCTTCCGGCTCAACAAGGCTTTGTATGGTTTGAAACAGTCACCTAGGGCTTGGTTTGATAGATTCAGACTAGCTCTTGTGAAGTTTGGTTATGTACAGGCCCAGTCAGATCATACCCTATTCATCAAGAGGGTGGAGTCCTCTTTGACACTACTGGCAGTATATGTTGATGATATTGTGGTCACAGGGAATGATAGCCATGAGATTGAGTCTCTTAAACAGCTTCTTCATCAAGAATTTGAGGTGAAGGACCTTGGTGTACTCTGGTATTTTTTGGGTATTGAGGTTGCTAGATCCAAACAGGGGATCTTTATTTCTCAGAGGAAATATGTCCTAGGCCTGTTGGCAGAAACTGGAAAGTTAGGTGTCAAGCCTGCAGATACACCAATTGAATAGAACCACAGGATTAGTGCCGAGAGTGGGGAGCTTCTTGAAGACAATGTTATGTTCTAGCAATTGGTAGGAAAGCTCCTATATCTCTGCCTCACTCGGCCAGATATTACTTATGTTGTTAGTGTTGTCAGCCAGTACATGCATTCTCCTAGAACCACACATCTTCTTGCGGCAGAAAGAATCTTAGCCTACTTGAAGAGATGCCCAGGTAGGGGTATACTATTCAAGAACAACAATCACATGAAGGTGGAGGTCTATACGGATGCTGATTGGGCTGGGAGTGTTGATGACAGAAGATCCACCTCAGGATATTGTGCCCTTGTGGGAGGAAACCTTGTCTCCTGGAGAAGTAAGAAACAAGGTGTTGTCTCCCAGTCAAGTGCTGAAGCAGAATACAGGTCCATGGCCAACGGAGTGGCTGAAATCCTATTGCTAAGATCTCTACTTGAGGAGTTGGGTATTGAGTATGAGAAGCCCCTGATGCTGTACTGTGATAATCAAGCCGCCATTAATATAGCACATAATCCAGTACAACATGACAGAACCAAACACATTGAAGTTGACCGCCACTTTGTACGAGAGAGGGTCTCATCTCAAGAAGTATGCCTCCCTTACATCACATCCAGTATGCAACTAGCAGACATCCTCACTAAAGCCGTATCAAGAAAGAAGCTAGAAGCGGATCTATCCAAGTTGGGAATGATGAACATATACTCCCAACTTGAGGAGGAGTGTAGAGAACATTGATGTGGGCCCCACAGCTGTGGTCCCACTCTGTCCGTAGGGTAGAATGTATCTAGTCACAGCTGTGGTCAATTTGTTATTCTGTTATTCCTAGTTGCTATTTACTTTTCAGTTTTATATTGTTTGTTATGTGTTAGCAGTTATGATGTAAACACCAAGGGCAGATATGTTTTTTCATGTAACTAGCATAACATATATATATTAAATTAAAGTGGCGGCGGCAGAATAATTGACATTCTGTTCTTCTCCTCAAAATCTGTGTTCTACTGCTCTCTCACCACTCTTTCTTCTACTTCTTCACTTTCTCTTCTCATCGAACCTGAAATTTCTTAGTGGTCAAGACTGATAGCAGTCTTGAACACCTACAGTTTTGTTAGAGGGGATAGATGCTATTTGGTATGTCTCCTTTTGTTTTGTGGTTGGATTGTTTTGGTTATTCAAGGGGGTTGGGGCGGTTCTTTGGAGGTGAAGTTTGTTTATTTCTTCTCTTGGGTGATTGTTGCTCACCTCCCTTTGCATTCTCTTTTTATTTCTTTTGAATTTTTTTATTATCAAAAATGAATTTTGAATTATTCCCTAACGATTCAGGATGCTGATTTGAGTAAGAAATTGTAATAATCCAATCTTTCTATTTTTTTATTTACCTGAAGATGAAGGTTATACTGTTATAGTTAATAATTAGATTCAACTGCATGTGTTGTATCAATTGTTGGTCTAATGACATCTGTCTAATTAGTTGATCCATGAAACTGAAGCTAATAGCTGTCCATTAAGTAACATCCTAGTCAAGAACTTATTTGACAAGTTTGAATAATCTTCTGCTTAGTTTTTTTTTGGTAAAAATCTCCTGCTTAGTTGATCTATCAGGAGGACATTTCTAAGATTAAAATGTTTTTACCTAGACAATTAGATCTCCTCAAAGTTGACTACGAATTTTTAATCTCACTTGGTTATGCAACTAATATATCCAGTTTTATCTATTTCTTTCCCTCAGGAGTTATGAAGTTGGAAGCAACAAAGTTTCGACCAAGAGAGGTAGTAAAGCATGTACTCCAGACTGCTGCAGCATCATTGCAAAAGATGCTAATTTTGGAAGGGCATGTAGACGACGATGTTCCTGTCGAGGTAAGAGCTTTATCAGCTAGTTTAACTAAATTTTTATTATGTCAAATATATACATATATTACATGAATCAAAATATGTCTAACTGCACCATTCTTTCAATTTGTTGCCCCTCTTTTTTTAATTTAATTTTTAGAGTTACAATTTTTCCCTCAAATGGCTAATTGCACAATTTTTAGAGTAACAAAACCTGAGCTTTCCCTCAAGTGTCCAAGGATGATCATGGGTTGAGTTAGGCTAGGCATCTAGGATGCCTGTATAATCAATAAAGTTATATTTAAAAAAAAAAACCTAAATTTGAATCTAAGTTTATATTTAAAATTATAGAATATATATGATACCAGAAAACTTATAATCAAGGTTCAAAATTTCAATACTATACACCCCATATTGGGTGTATCATTTCATACCAGTAGCTCCCCAAAATCCCAAATAAGGGGTATTTTGGAATTTGGTCATTTTCAGGGGCTAGGCAAGCCTAAAACCGACCCTCCTAAAACAATTTTGAAAAGAAAAACAGAAAAACAGTTATGAAGTATCGAAATACCCAATACACTTGCCCATGCATATCGGGCGTATCGATACTTTATGCCTTGCTTATAACTGATCAACTGGTATCATAAAAGTGGCAACCAATCAGGTAGTATTCATCAAAATTTACAAAAGAGTTTTGATTGGTCAAAGCTCTTCTAGTATCAAACATTTCCAGTGTCATAGATATACCCTAAATATTTTTATATTCTATAAGTGTTATTTATATAATTCATATATTATCTATGTTATATTATATTATTTATATTAAATTTCCTGGATTGTCCAGGCCGGGCAATGCAGGGTTGGACAGATATAATCAACCCTACAAATGTGTCTCTTTGCTTTTGTTTATTGGAGAGCATCATAGTTTTCAAGGTGCCAAGGTGAGGCTAGGTGATAGGGGGCACCTTGTCGTGTAGTCACCTAGATGATGGATTTTTTTAATCCTAGGGTAGTTCCCTAGGTTCCACAACCATATTTCCTTAATAACTATGCATATTTTTCATAAGAAAAGTATAAACTTCATGTTTAAGTATAGAAAATCAACATATTCATGAGAAAAAGAAGAAACAAATGAAAATTCAAAAAAATATTGGGGGCTGAACCCCTATTTTGTTATAGGAAAAGAAGAAAAGAAAAGTAGAAGAATATAATGTGTTGATTAGACAATCTTAAGTCCTTAATTTTTTGAGGTTACAATTATAAAATAGACATTTTAAAACTAAAATATTCACTTTGTGTGTTTATGTACTAATTTCTTTTATTATTTTCTTATTTGCTAGGGTTTAATCAACACAAACATTGCTAAATTCTGTATTGAACCCTCAAAGACTACAAAACCTGAACCAAATAAGTAATGAAGAACTTAAAATGTTGTCCAATCAACACATTTTCTTCTTTTTCTTTACTAATTTTGTGTGTTTATATACTAATTGCTTCTTCTTCTTCTTCTTCCACTTTTTCTTTTCTTCTTTTCCTATAGCAGAAATAGGGGTCAGTCCCTATATTTTTTGAATTTTCTTTTCTTACTTCTTTTTCTACTCATGAAGTTGGAATATGTTGATTTTCTATATTTTAACATGAAGTGTATACTTTTCTTCTGAAAATTATGGATATTTATTAAGGAAATATGATTATGGAACCTAGGGAACTACCCTAGGATACATGTTTTTAGTTAAAAAAATCCATCACCTAAACGCCTAGGCGACAACGCCCCCCCTATCACCTAGCCTTGCCTTGGCACCTTGAAAACTATGGTTACAAGATTTAGATTTAGTACCCATTTGGGAGGGCTGAAGCATAGTGGCTTCTGGCTTTCCATGGTGATCCACACATGGACAACCCATAAGCTATGTTTGGTGAAAAACCTGGAGAGCTCAAATTGGCTATTAGTCAGTCATTTGAAGGGATGTCTGCTTCAACCTCTTTGAATAGCTTATCCAGAGTGCTTCAAAGCAGCTGAACAAGCTTAGCTGAATCTTCAGATCTGCCCTCCCAAAGAGGCCCTTATTAAAATTAAACCAATACATTTTGATTTTTGACAGGGTAAATTTGTAAAACAGTCCATTTTCAGGTATTACAACATTCAGATATTCAAACAGTTCAAATGCACTCAGAGGTACAAAAAAGTTAAAAAGCAAATTCTGACTAAGAGTTCAGAGCCACACTCGGATCATTTTTGCTTTTCAGAGATCAGAGTTCAGTTCTACCAAATTCAACTTTAGTAAGTGAATCATACTGGAATAGTAAACCAATCATCTAATCACTGAATAACAATTTGTTCTTTTAGGAAACGATTTTTAAACAATTATGATGATTACAATGAAATATTGGAAATTTTTTTGATCATGTTCTTAAAATTTTAAATCTTAAATGTATATAGTCCATCAATGAAATTTGAAATATTGCTAACATATCGGCAATGTATAAGAGATATTAGAAAAAGATTCCTAGAAAATTTCGTATCACCACCTAGCAAGATGTGGAGATTTTTGGGAAATTTCACCAAACCTTGCCGATATAGTGAACCATGGTGGGAATGCAGGAGGTAGCTTTAATAGGTGATAAAATGAGGGAAAGTAGACTAAAATGGTTTATTACATTCATTAAAGATCATCTACAGCACTAGTAAGAAGAAATGATCTGTTGCAATTCGAAAGGTCTAGATAGCACAATCATGTAATTATACCTTTTCTTAACCATATTTCTATATATTTTAAACATTTGGTACGATCATCATTTCTAGATGGGCTTATTGATGATTTGTTATTTGTTCTTAATATCAGATGATATTACTTCATTTCTTTTTCTGCTAAAATACTATGGAGATAGACAATTTCAAGTGTTCTAGAAAGTGTAGGTCCAGCTTCAAGGTTAGTCTCAAGGAAAAGTCTTCAAGGCTTAACCTTGAGGCACATGCCTGAAAGTATGAAGCACATGCCTCACACCTTAAGATGTCTTATTTGTGTGTAAGTGTACTTGTACATGTATGTATACATGTGCATGGCTCTATGTTTCAAAATATTTAAATCCAGTTATATTTTTTTCAAATGTTGAGCTTATTAATTTTCCCATTAAATGGATTTCATATAAATAAGCTAGGGAACACATCAATTTGCTATTTATCATACTTCTCACAAACAAATATGACAAAGTCAAATCTGAAGCAAAAGAAACAAGAATTTACGTTAATGCAAATGAAAATTTCCCTACAACCAAATTGAGCCTTAACCAGTGTTTTAAAAGCACAAGGTGCAAAAAGGCGCAAGGGCCATTTTGTGCCTGAGGCACAAGGCGCAAGGTGAGGCACGCGCCTTTTTGAGGCAAGGCGCAAAATTAAAAAAAAAAAAAGCTAAAAATTCAAAAAAAATTGCAAAAAATTCAAAAAAAAATTATAAAACATAATATTAATAAAAATATAAACTTAAGTTTTAAAATAAATGTTTTAAAAAACCTATTATCTAAAAGTAAAATACATAAATATAATATGTAAAGCATATTCAAATGAGAATTTAAAAATGAAATAAAACATATAAAACATTTTCAAGCATATAAAACCCACAATCTCTTTTTTTTTCTCAATTGCATCAAGTAGCTAATGTGACATATTGCATTCCTAATTCTACGAGCCGCCTTTGTGCCACGCCCCTCGAGGCAAGCCCAAACAAGTCCTTGTTAGGGTCTTAAATTCTTAGATTTCACATAAAAATAATAATTTTATAGTTTTAATTGCTTTTAAGAAGATATTTTATTAAGATGAATGAATGGACAACATTACCAAATAGGGGATTCTCGAAGCTTCGATGAGTGAGCGAATCTATGAATTTAAGACCTTAACATGGACTTGTTTGGGCTGGTCTCGAGGGGCGTGGCACAGGGGTCCAGGGGCGGAGCCCCCGGCCCAATGGCCATATTCAATAAAAAAAGGAAAAATCGGCAAATTTTCAAAAGGTGCACGCCTGGACTAAGGCGCAAGGCGCACCAGGCGCTTGCCTAGGTGCACCAGGTGTGTGCCTTTTGAATGGGCAGCACCTAGGACCTAGGTGAGGCGCCTACCCTAAAATGCACCTTGCCTGAGCGCCTAGGCGCGCCTTTTAACTCATTGGCCTTAACCATCATGCCTCAAGGCTTTCGCCTCACTCACCTAAAGGTCCTGGTGCCTTACCTGATTCCACTGCATTTTTAACACTATTTCAAACAGTGCCTTCAATATACTGCTTTGATGCATGGGTGATCTTTCTCTTGCTTCCATTGCATTGTATAAAAGCTCATTGTGGGGTGCATCCATGTTTTAGGTTATTGGTGATGTTTTGAGGATTCGACAAATTCTTACAAATTTGATCAGGTAAGAATTTAAGAAAGGCCCATGATTATTCCCATATTATTTTGGTAGATTGTCTTAACACAGTTTGTGGTTCAAACAAGATGCTACATGGTCTTTTTTGGACATTGCCGATAGAATGATAGGTGGTTTTTTTCTGTTTACTTGGAAAATAGTTTACAATAACAGTTCATGATTTAGTTACTCTTGGCAGATCCTATTATATAATTTAGTATGTTTAAAGTCATTTTCATTCCTCAACAATGCAAAATAATTGAAAGGTTCCAAGTATTTATGTTTTAGTAACATTTGGCAAGATTAGATATCTAGTTGTGTAGTACTACTCTTGGTGTTCAAATCCCTATTGTCTACATATAGATTAAAGAAAACGGTATTTTAATTAAAAATATTAGATCATAAGTTTGCTTAAAGTTATTGGCTTAATTTTAGTAGAGGGTAGCAAGAACATTGAAGGATAAACAATTCATTTGAAAAATATATTTCACCAGCACTAAAAAATGGAAATATAGTGAAGTGTAATTGCATGCTTCTATCTTAGGTTTTATCCGATTTCCAAAATTTTCATCTCAATATTTTTCCAAGATTTTAGTAAAATTGGAAGATGCAGTAAATTCCGTGCTGGAAATCATTTAGATAAGTATACATTTCGATTCTTTTTACAAGAAATCATTTAGATCAGAAGGTATTTTTCTAGGGTTTAGTTATTAACAGAGAAAAAAAAATTATATATTGTGCTTTCCCACTTATTCTAAAGCATATATCCAATGCTGAAAATCTTTGATTATGCATATACTGGAATGCTTTTTAGTTCATTGAGGAATAACCATTGGTTAGCTAGTTCATGTGGTGCTTATATCTCAGATCAAATTAATAGTAAACTCTTATTATCTTACATAAGAACTATGCTGTACGCTGATAAAATACAAACATGCTTTTAATTCAAGCTAAAAATTCTGATTACCAAAGAAAATGTCTGATCAAAATTATAGAACATTCTTAATTAAATGGGTCTACAAGTTGTTCTAGGTTGCTGAGTCACAGTTCATTATGCAGTACATTCTTAGTGATCCCAGAGAAAAATATCCCATGCCTTGTTATTAGATATTTGTCTAACTTTTTGACAAGTTTACCCAAATTTCTTTTCACATTATTATGCACCTATTGATCATTCTGTTCCTGGCAGCAATGCAATCAAGTTTACTCATGAAGGGAAGGTTGGTATAAACCTTTATGTGGTATCAGAGCTAGATCCTGGCAGCAGAAAAGGATGCCATCAAAAGTTCATCCCAGATCAGCCTTCAGTTTCAGGAAATATGCTGAAAGAAGATAACACATCTTCATCTCTAAGTAGCTATAACCAGAAAAGAGAACATTGTCAAAAAGGGTGGAAAGGTCTTGAACAAAATGGTACCCCTGATTCAGGACCTGGGACATTAGGTAGAAAGGAAACTTCAATTGATGGAGATATGGAGAATCTTTCTCACCCATGTGAGAAAACAGTTTGGATACAATGTGATGTATATGACACAGGGATTGGAATTCCGGGTATCGTATTATTATCTTTATGATATTGCAACAGTTTGTTACTTGAAGAATCTGACAATGTCTTTCCAACTCTTTGTTTTATCTTGCAGGATTTTGTTTGATTTATAATTCTATCTTAATTTCTCTTATCTAAATTAGGGATTTGTTTGTCTATTATCATGTGCAGAAAATGCATTGCCTACTCTATTCAAAAAATACATGCAAGTCAGTGCAGATCATGCTCGAAAGTATGGTGGAACAGGATTGGGCCTTGCAATCTGCAAGCAGCTGGTGAACTATATTTCCTCCAACATGTTTCAGATTCCAACTTTTTGCTTGTATAATCTGTATGAAGCAATCATGTTTTGACAATTGATAATGATAAGGCTTAGATGCATGTGATAGTGTATGTTATAAACTTGAAACTAGGCAATGAAAACTGCCACCTGTAATAAAATATAACTAGTCTACACTCTACAGCGCTCAAGGTTAAAGAGAAATATCAGGCTGAATATTCACAGGTTTGAGTTTTAACTTCTTACTGTAGTAGTTTCTTTCAATAGTAGTTTATGCTTAACATTCTAACTACTATATTTTGTACTCACCAAATAAATACAGATAAAATTTATACTTGAACTTGTCAATCTGAGAATGGTTGGGATGTTGGGGTATCTAATAGGGCTTCTTGCTCCTCACCATGGAAAGCAATTCACAAACTTCTTCCATTGTTTCTCAATCATGTCAGATTTGATCTCAATTCAGGTAACAAAATCAATTTCTGGGAAGATGTGTGGGTGGGTGATTCTTCGTTAAAAACCTTGTTCCCCTCAAACTTTCGCTCTCTCCTATCTCAAAGGCAAACCAATTGCTGACTTCATCATCCTTTCCCCCTCCCTGTCTGGTTTGCCTAGAATCTGGGACATCGCTGAAATGTGAAGGATTCAGAACTGGGTTCTATTTCCTCTCTACTTCATCTGCTTGAAGGGGTGTTTCTAAACACTTCTAAACAAGACACTAGGCTTTGGACACTTCATCCCTCTGGAGCTTTCAGTTGCCCCTCCTTCCAGTCCTTGTCTTCTCCTGTCCAACCTGGGGTACCCTTCCCTGTACAAGAAGTTTAGTGTTGCCCTATTCCCCACAAAGTGGGTGCTTTTTGTTGGGAGGTCTATCATGGTGCAATAAACACCTGTGATTTGATGCAGAGGAAGAGACCTGACTGGTGCCTTCCACCTAATTGATGCTGTTTGTGTGAGTCGAATGGTGAGACTGCTTTTCATATTCTTGTCTCCTGTCCTGTTACTAGTAGTATTTGGGATTGGTTCTTCTATCTGTTTGGATGCAGGTGAGACACCCCGGTAAGCTTGGAAAAGGCTGTTTGACTCATCTACATTCAGATGGCCCAAAAGAAGAGGGAGAGCACTATGGAGATGCACAAGGGCAGCAGTGCTATGAGTGTTGTGGGAGGAAAGAAATCTGAGAATTTTTTAAGAGAAGAAAAGATGCAAGGAAGAACTGATAGAAAGTATCACGATAAAGGTGACTTCATGGGTGAAATCTCTGAAGTTATTCTCAGACTTTATTGTGGATGATATAATCAGGAATTGAAGAACAGTTGCTTCTTTTTCATCTGTAAAGAAGATCTTAAAGGATAGGGAAGATCTGAAATTGGAGGAGTTTTGGTAATCTGGGAAGATCTGGAATTGGAGGAGTGATAAGAAATTACATGGGCTTGTGGTGGGGCTGTTCTCGGGCCCTATTGGAATGGGAGACTCCACTACATCTGAACTAAAAGCAGTGGTCTTTGGGATACAAAAAGCTAAGGATATTGGGGTGAGAAAGCTTGTTGTGGAAGGTGACTCCAGAGTGGTTTTAAGCTGGCTAAAGCAAAATGAAAAAACACCCTGGATTTTTAGAAATGACATCAAGAAGATTAAAAGTTTATCTTTTGTTTTTTTTGGTAAGAAGATTAAAAGCCTACCCAAGGATATGCAGTTATTAATTCAGTGGTCTCCAAGATGGCAAATGGATTTGCAGACCAGATAGCTAAACAAGGGGCTAACAGGGAACACTGTTTTTGGGCTCAGTTGTAAGGATGAAAAGTGAAATCTGGTAGTTGGCATATTAAGTTATAGTGGGATAGCCAAGGCTACTCATAATCTGCAATTTTCCTTATATTAATGGAATTTCCTTTCATTGATTAAAAAAAAAAATCTGATCTTAGATTCAGTGCAAGAAAGAAGAAACAAGAAGAAAAGGGGAAAGAAGGAAGAAAGGAAGAGAGAAAGATAAGAAGAATTTGGAAAATGTGAGTGAGTATCAGGTTGGCTCACTCTTCTTTTATTAATATTATAACAAGAATTGATGAAATTACATAAATACCCTTTATGTCTATTATTACTATCTCTATACTCCTCCTCAAGTGGAGCAAAATAGATCTCAAATATGTTCAACTTGCACAAAATGTCCAATAGTTTTGTCTTGCAACTCTGTTAATGAAGAAATCTGCTAGCTGATTTGGTTTGATTCCCATCACAAACATCACACCTTAAGCTGGGAAGGAGAGAAGAGATAACTTTCTAGGGAGAAGGTAGGGAGGCCTGTTATGCCTGACTGATTTATATTAACAATTTAACATTATCTGTACAAAAGAATAAATCTAAATGGAAAACTCTTTTTTTCCATTTCTGTAGTCTTTAATGATTATCTCATTATGAGTAAGATTAAATGGCTAGCAGATTTTGAAGGTTTGAACTTTTCTCATTTATGTAATGACTGGGAAAATATGATATTTGGGTCTTAGTTGAGAGAAACAATTTTAAATGTTGTAGAAGCTTAGATGTTCATAGTTTGTTATATAAAGGGGGATAAGTGACTCCATACTTTTTGACATTGATACAAACTAACACATATTACCTACCAGAAGAATATATGCATGTATATGAGGAATGCTAGAAAACAATGATTTATGTAGCTCTTGGTTTTCTCCACCCTACAAACAAGGTGGGCCCACTAAAGATATGTCCAGATTTGTCTTTTGGTGTGCCTTTTCAATGATCCCACCATGTCTGTAGGGTAAAGTTTCAAAGAGTTGATTAAACTCATTGTTTTTTGCTTATTGGCATTCCCCCTCCTCTCTCTCTATCCTTGTTATACAAATCTTGTTTTTTTCCTTCTACTCTTCTGAAGGGCCATAACTTCCGCAAAATTGTGACACACATTGTTATCTTTCCCTACCAAATCAAACCCATGTCCATTTCTGCCTCCTTTTGATTTTTGTAAAACCCTCAACTTGTAACAGGTCACTTTTTTCCATCTGGTACAGCCAGTGGTCTTCAATGTTTATACAACCTTCTGAGTTACCTTTTTTTTTTTTGATAAATAACAGAAACTTTTATTAAAAGATATTAAGAGAAAAAGATACAAGAGGAGGGGTAAAATCTCTTAACCCTCCCAAAAGGTACATTTCAGTTTACAATATTGCCCGGAAAAAGTTGACTCTTCCCACCCCTTGTTTGGCCGCCAATGAATCTGCCAAGGAATTGGCACTCCTCTTGGTCCATTGAAACTTGATTTCCATGTTTTGAGTGAACTGTCTAACTTTCTTTTTCTCATTGAGATATTTCCACAAACTGAAATCGTCTATTTGCAGCCAATTGATAGCCAGCTTAGAATCACCTTCCACCATCAGTTTTCTGATATTCAACTCTTGGGCTCTTTTTACCCCTTCCAGAACATCCAATATTTCAGCTCTTAGAGAATCCCCCCATCCAATAGAACCAGAATACATGGCAATAATTCGACCTTCTTCATCCCTGAAAACTCCCCCTATACCTGACGGGCCTGGATTTCCTTCGCTGCTACCATCGAAGTTCAGTTTAATGAACCCCAAAGCTGGAGACCAAACTGGGTTAGATAAACTCTTCATTGGATCTGACGAAACGTCTTCTTTCCACTTCTGAGCTACCTTATTTTCATCTTCTCATCTACTGGGTCAATACCTAGGCTTGTGGGAATACAATCATTTCTAATTTTACCCTTATTAGTCTTGGTACTCATCTGGTTGCGCATACTGAGATCACCTTCACTCATTTTATGTTTTTCTTTCTTTACTTTTCAATATTTTTTTTTATGACATTGACAATCTTTAGCTGTATTTAAGATTCTTCATTTTAGTCCAATTGATGAATGGAAAATAAACAACGTTCTCAAATCATTTCTCTACTTTGTTCACTCCACTATAATTATACAGGTAAAAATACTTTTCGATCTCTATAAGAATATACTATAAAATGAAGGTAGCAAAACTGGTTGATTGAGGAATATCTTGTTCATAAATCATAATGATACACTACTATTGCTAAATATGTAATACCAAATAAATTTCCTTCCCTCTCTAATTAAATGTATTAAAGTTATACTGTCTGAACAAAAAGAAAAGGAAAACAAATTTGCCTGTGTTTCTCCATGGAAATAGTTTGGCACCTATAGTTTTCCCAGAAGGGATAGAAGATGAACCTA
Organism: Nelumbo lutea; assembly: GCF_056320005.1. Lineage (NCBI taxonomy): Eukaryota > Viridiplantae > Streptophyta > Magnoliopsida > Proteales > Nelumbonaceae > Nelumbo > Nelumbo lutea. Next base: position 30,907,030 of record NC_142691.1, read on the forward strand.
AATTTCCTGATTCCCTATATGATTTGTTGATTAATGTGGTGAATATCATAGGTTGCTTTGACCTTATAATCGTGCATTAGTAGGGCTTGTATATCATAGCAAAATAAATGTGTGAACCTGGTTCATGGGATTTGTGGACTCTTTTGAAAAAATATAGTTTAATTTGAGGAATATGCCAAATTCAAAAATGCTTCAGTGAGGAATCAATTCTCAAAATATTGATGAAGCTTCAGTATGCATATACATATTTTGATGATTATAACATTTTTCCGTACGCTTTCAACTTGACAATCTGGATGCATGGGATGCAGGTTGAGTTGATGGGAGGTCATCTTAATGTGACCAGCCGTGTGAACTCTGGTTCTACATTTACATTTGTTCTACCTTATAAAATTTCACCCAAAGAGGAGCATTCTGATGATCCTGATGAACTCTCGTACATGGATGAACATGAAGGTGTATTTGATGCCAATATTGATGATACAGATTCTGGCATCTTTTATTTTCAACCAGGCACCCTAGGTTCTCTCTTCTCACCTGCTGGATCTACAAGGACTCAAAAAGCACCAACAAACAATATTGGATATGGTTTTCCCAATAAGCCCAATGGCTTGCCAGAGGAATCCTACTCATTCCCTTCTAATAACTGCACATCAAGAGAGACAGCTTCACTTGAGGATGCTTGTTCAGTAGCTGATGGTGCAGAGACATCATCTGAACCTGAAAGTTCATCAAAGCAGAATCTAGACTCTGATAATGAAAATTCCACTGGTAGAGGCAAGCAATGCCAAGTTCATTCAAATGGACAAATTAAGGGTTCTAGAATGGATACCTTTCACTTGGAAAGAACATGCACTGAAGTTGGTGAAGTGGCAAAGGCAAACAAGCATGCAAATACATTTGAGAGGCTGGAGCATGAAAAATCAAAGATAAGCCTCCACAGCATGTCTAGTGGCAAAACAGAACTTCCCAATTCAACATTTAAGTCCAAAATTCTACTCGTAGAAGATAACAAGATTAATGTAATGGTGACACAGTCAATGATGAAACAGTTGGGCCACAACATAGATGTTGTGAATAATGGAGTTGAAGCTGTGCGTGCTGTTCAATGCCATAAATATGATCTAATTCTAATGGTAATCATTTCAAACCTCATGGTTGTATTATTTGTTTTAAAAATTAGCTAGATTTATGAAAAGGTCTACCACCATTTTAGTACACATACACTTACCATAGGATAATATTTTTCATACTGAGTGTTATTTCTAATGTGCCTTTCTTTGTCATTTCTGATAAATTAGTTTGTCTCTGTTCATAAAGCAGTGGATACAACTTATTCTACAACTTGGAGAGTCATATTTTAATGTCTTGATTATTTTAATCATTTTTATTTAGTTAAATTTTCATTATTTTATAGTGTTTTGGTATTAAGTTCTACTCATCTCAGTGAATGATGAAATTTTCCATTATTTTGCAAATTTTGTGTTGAGGATGATCCACATTTTGAGGTCAGAACAGGAGAATATGATCACAACGTCCTGATTATGGATTTTTATGATACCTCAGATCAGATGTGGTTTGATGTCTAGATATAGCAACTCAAATTTGGGAATGGGTTGACTTACTCCCTTAAAAAATGGGGTCAAGATTTTTTCAACTTCGAGAAGAAATTTCTAACCTTGGACATAGGGGAGTTACACTATTACAGAATTATTCATTTGAAGGACTGTGGGGATGCTAAGCAGTTTCAGAATCATTCATTTAGATTGTTTTTCATCATACACAAGGTGGTTAAGTTCTTCCCCTTGAAGTTAAAACTTCAATGCAATATGAAAGAATATTTTTTAAGAAGGCTATTGGCTGCATTTAACTACAATTGAAGATAATCATTCATTAGTTATTAAATGCATTATGTGTGGAAGGAAATGGTATATTCTCTATGTGTTGGGCAATATAAAGGACTGGTTAATAATGTTTTAGGCATTTAGGTGGAAGTTATAGATACCAAGATAATTTAGAACACAATGATGCCAATTAGGAAGTAGACATAGAGCTACTGAAGACAGTGAGAAATAAGCATCTTGAAACAAGTGCAAAAACACCTTCCCAATTTTCTTTCCTTAATATTCCATAATGCATAAAATTTTTATATGTGAAAAATGTAGTTGTAAAATATTGTTATTATTTACCCAAGTAGAGCTTTCCAGTGTGGAAAACCAGAACAACCAACATACTAAACTTTACCTGCACGCAGGATGTCTGCATGCCAGTAATGGATGGCCTCCAAGCTACAAGGTTGATTCGATCTTTTGAAGAGACTGGAAATTGGGATGCTGCTTTAGATGCTGGAATTGAGCTTCCTTCTTCATATTCATCATCAAATGGTCTAGATGCACCGTCATCCACAAGGCGGGTACCCATCATTGCGGTAAGAGATGCAGTTTATGCTTATAAATGTCTGTTCACTTTGTTGCAACTTCTTAATATATGGAAAATGACAACAAAGGTTTTTAACTCGCTTGCATTAAATACTCTTTCTCCTGCCTAGCTATCGTTTTTCTTTTCTCATATGTTTCATTAGCTAGACTCTTTTGTATGCTACCAGCATTAGTTTGGGAGCAGGTTATGGGAAGAAGCTATTTTTTCTGCATCCATCATAATAAAACAGGGCAACCTAAGCCCACAACATGGCATTTAATACCAAGGTCCTATAGGAGGCATAAGGAATAAGTATTCAGTATGATATAACATTTTTCTAAAGCTATTTTTTTCATTTTTTAACCATTTAAAAGAATATAATTATCTAGATAGTTAAGACCATCTACTCAAATGCTGGATCTGAATTCCTTGAATGTACCAAAAATTGACATTTGACAATGAGAATGATTATTTCTTCTTGTCACCCTCTTCCAATGCAAGTGTCATCTAATTTAAAGTATTAATTTCCAATAGAGAAAAGTTGAACTTGATATGCATTGGTTTGGACAGTACGCAGTTCTGGCTTCTCTAGTCAATGACTCAATGCAATGATTAGTTGGTGCCTAGGTGCTAGCTAGTTGATAAGAAGAAAGTTGTTTTCTAAATTTAAGACTTTGATGCAATCTCATAAGTATGTTAGTATAGACTATAATATAGGCTAGAATAGGGATTACAATCTTTGTTTTTTCCAAAGAATGAGTGTAACCTTGACTATTTAATTTATTTGTGACAACTGCATACAGATACACCACTGATTGGAAGAAAACCTGAAGGAACTCCTCTGCTGCCTTCTTTTATTTTATGGTTTTCTCTATTTTATATAGCATCATCCAATCATGTTCCATCACAAAATGTAAATATAAACAAACAAATAAATTTTAAACTGACTTTGTGCTTGACTGGATCAACTAGTCAACCTATTCGATGCTTAGTCGTCCCTAGTTAGTGATGCAGTTGGTCTGGCACTCAATTCACTTCCCAACACTTAGATAACACTGAAGGAAGAACTATAAGCAATGCTTGAATTACGTAAATTCCTGATAGAGGTACAAAGTGGATATCTAACCTCTATACATTTGAAGGGTAGAAGAATATGCAATCATCATGGGGTACTACTTAGACTTGAAGCTCTATCTTTTGTTTGCATAGTGGTCATTGTCATTTGTCAAGTGACACAGTAGGACAGACAGGTAGCACAACTTTGTTACTACTATAATAAAAGGTAGTTTTGTATTTATACCAATAAAAAGACAAGGTATGTAAATTAACAATTTCTCATTTAAATCATATGGGGCCTGCTGTGCAAATCCTGTTCCTACATTCACTCATTTCATCTTTCATATAGTGAATCCCTAGATCTTTTCTGAATACCTCAACCAATTTCTTCTTTGCATTGGATTGCTCCTTCCTACTGCTTCAATGAGTTCTCTCTTATGCGCATGCCAAACCATCTGAGTTTATTTACCCTTATTTTATGACCTGTTTGTTCTAATCCTAGATGATAAGATAGTTTCTAGCAATGTAAATTATTGGCCACAATACAATCAGGTTCACTGGGTGCTTGAGCATTCACATCATGGAGTAAATGATATTGCATTATTGGAATAAGTGAATGGTGATTTCCATATTTTCCTGATTCACTGTTGCTGCCTTATATCCATTAGATTAAGAGCATGGAATTTGATGCAGGAGCACCTCTAAGGGTGACTAATTATAATCAAGGTAGAATCACAAGGAAAAGAAAGAGAGGAGTACTTAAACTTTTAGGTCCCTTGGCTATTAAGCAAATATAGATAGGTTTGTTAGCTACTGAATTACCATTAGTAAGGGTGAGGAAAAAGGGGTGTTAACTATGTATAAAATATCTGTGGAAGGGGGTTTGTATACATGACTTATTTGAGTGGATTTCAGTTTCTGTGAAAAAGTCTTTCCATCTCTCCCTTATGCCTCTCATTTCTATTTGTGTTTTACTCTTTCCACTTCTGTTATCTTACACTTTAGTGTTCTTTTCACCTACCATTTGGTGGGGAACTCAGGCTGCATCAGGCTTAGCTCATGAACTACTTGAGAGTCGAATGCATGCATCCATGCTTTGTTTTTTTTTTAATTGGTTTCGTGGAGCTATCCCAGATAGCTTGGGCCAACATTGAGTAATGGCTTTTCTTTATGGGGCTACATAATGGGATGGGGTGGGGTGTACCCCATCCCCCATAACCTTCCCAATCTGGCCACATAATGGTTTGTTGCTACAACCAGCCAGAAGCCTTACCAAGTCAGTTGGTACCTTCTGTATCCATATTATGTTGATTAACATAACTTACATGTTACAACCCACAGTTTCTCTCTCTCTCTCTCTCTCTCTCTCTCTCTCTCTCTCTCGCTCATGTGTGTGTGTGTGCACAAACTCCACTTGTTTGTTCCATAAGAATGGGAATTCCATGGTCTATCTAAACCTTCAATTGGAAATAGGGGTGCCTTCTAATTTTCCTTGCATTCACTTTCGGTCAATATTTTCTTATACCCCAACTTGTACTAGAGTTTTCTATAAGTCATACAATCCATATAGAGTATGGTATGTTTAACTTACTCCAGCTTCAAAGTGGAGGCTTTCAATGATAATTTGGGATTATTTTCTTCTTTTTCATTGGTTTGTTTCTGCATCCCTTCTTTTGATTTTTTATCTTGTAGGCCAAGGTATGCCCTCCCATGAGTTTGTTGCATCAATTTTATATATAGTAACATTTGAGTAAGAAAACAGGGTGTTTGGGGGTTATATGTGAAGATGTCCTCCCCCTTTCTTTTCTAGGGCCTTTTTGAAAGCTTGTTCTCTTAGTGATTTATTTTCTTAAAATGAAGGATGGTTAGGGCACGTGCATATAAGACAACCAACTGCACTAGTTAGAAGAAGTTATTTGTTACACATTGCAAGGTAGACCAAAAAGGACAGCCGTAGAAGTAATAAGAAATGATTTAAGCACTAATAATTTAACAGCAAATATGGATTTAAATAGAACAGATTGGTGAAACAAGATTTATGTGCCTCACCCCATATAGTTAGGATAAGGCATGGATGACGATAATGATGATGACAATGATGTTGAAATGGTTTTGGTTTGAAACTTGCTCTAGTAACAGAGGATGAAAGGAATAGGAGGGGCCACTGGGTGCATTTCATGCTCTGTTACTAGAGCAAGTTTCAAACCAAAACCCTTTCAACATCATTATCATCATTCATGCCTTATCCCAACTATATGATGTCAGCCAAATAAATCATGTTTCACCAATCTGTTCTATTTAAAGCCATATTCGCTGTTAAATTATTAGTGCTTAAGTCATTTCTTATTACTTCTACGGCTGTCATTTCTGGTCTACCCTGCAATGTGTAACAAATCACTTCTTCTAACTGACGCAATTGGTGGTCTTCTATGCACGTGCCCTAACCATCTTAGTCTACTTTCTTTCATTTTATCACCTATTGGAGTTACTCCTAGGTTCCTACAAATAACTTCATTCCTAATCCTATTCTTTCTAGTTTTTCCACTCATCCATCTTAGCTTTCAAATTTCTGCCACATTCATTTTCTAGACATGTTTTTGACTACCCAACAATCTGCTCCATACAACACAGCTGGCTTTACAATTGTTTTATAGAATTTTCCTTTTAGTCTAAGTGGTATTTGCTTATAACATAAAAGTCCAAATATACCCCTCCATTCTGCCCATCCTGCTCTGATTCTTTGGGTAACATCCGTCTCAATCCCTCCCTTGTTATGAATTATTGAACCAAGGTACCGGAAATGGTCCCAATCCTAAGTGTATCTTGATTTACACTCCTATTATTACTAAATTTATATGTTATATTCTATTTTGTCCTACTTATTTTAAAACCTCTTGTTTCTAAGATGTTTTTCTATAAGCTCATTTTTGCATTTATCCTCCATTAGTTTCATCAATTAAAATAATGTCATCTACAAAACCCTTTCCACATATTATAAATAAGTTGTTGCTTAAATAAAAAAAAATGAAGCTTTAATATCACTTGATGATTATAGCAAAAGAAGGGACTTAAAGGTTCCAACGAGGGTTATGGGGCTTTAGGCAAGTGAATACATGGCCAATCCAGAGGGTCCTCTACTACTTTCCTTCCAGATGGACGGTTTGAATTGTGCATAGTAATCCTTCCATGTGACAGAATTGTGGTATTCTAGATGTAAACTTAATTGACACGATTAGGCTATGTATTTGCATGTGATGTATGCATTACACAAGTTGGTTACCCAATGAGTTGGTTAAACTGCAGATGACAGCAAACGCATTGGCTGAGAGTGCAGATGAATGCCTTGCAAATGGTATGGACTCATTCGTATCCAAGCCGGTCACCTTTCAGAAGTTGAAACAATGTCTTCAACAATATTTGTTGAGTTAAACTAAATCATGTAAATTGATACCTCTGTAAAATATAAATGTAATTCAGGAAAGTTTTGTAATCAATATATGATGCCTTCATTTTATTCTAGCCAATCAATATCTCATAGTTAAAAATTCTCAATCAATGATTCAGTCTTTAGATTTAATTCTCTCTCAAAAAAAAAAAAATAAAATAAAATAAAATAAAGTAAAATAAAAAAGAAATAAGCATTGAAGCATTGGCTGCTTTTGATAACATGAAGCATCTTAAAGTCTAAACATGGCCAAGCATTGAACCATTGGCTGTTTTTGATAACATGAAGCCTCTAAACATGGTCATTCACTCAAATAGTATTGGAAGATGAGCTTTCTTGCAAGGTTGCTTTCTTCCACCCATGAATTCGCATATAAAAAAAAAAAAAAAAGGAAATCAAGCGAACACGTAACTAGACCCATACTTGACAAATAATTGCTGGCTGTCTTTTTGTTATCTTGGGTGGTTTGGTAGGAGGTTGGCTGGATTTCTCCTGTTCCATTGTATGGTTGTTGGGCTAACCTCCCTTGTATGGTTTCCTTCAAGAGGTCAGGTTCTAGGTACCCCCTTTTTCATTAGAATAAAATTTTCGGTTGCTGCTCCACCGGGAGTAAATTTAAGGGTTAAGAAATTAGACCCCTGCTTTCATTTCAATCTTAGTGAGTTTGAAATTATCTCTGCAACATCAAACCAAATTACCAATATTTTGAAGCATAGCTTTTAAGGTGCCAATACGAGGCTAGGCAACAAGGGGGGCGCCTTGTTGCCTAGTCATCTAGTCGGGCACCTAGTCATTGCCTAGGCAATGAAATTTTTGTAAGTAAAAAAATATATTCTAGGGTAGTTCCATACGTTCTATAATCATATTTCCTTAATAATTATCCATAATTTTTATAAGAAAAGTATAAGTTTCATGTTAAAATATAGAAAATCAACATACTCAAGTGAAGAAAAAAAAAAGAAATAGAAAAGAAAATTTAGAAATATAGGGGCTGAAATCCTATTTTTGTTATAGAGAAAGAAGAAGAGAAAAGATGGAAGAAGAAGAAGAAGAAAACATGTTGATTAGACAACTTTAATTTCCTTCTTACTTATCGGTTCAGGTTTGGAGATCTCGACAGAAAAATCAGAAACCCGATTCAAATCCTCAATTCTCAGCAGAGGAAGCATCCACTGCAGAGATCCCCAGAACTCCTTAGCACCACACTTACCCTTAGCTGCCAACCTATGAGCTGCACCAAGGAAGTCCCGCTTTGCAAATATCAACTTGAAATCCACTTCAGAAAAATCATACAAATTATGAAGGATCGGCCAAATAGCTGAGTCACGATCAAAACATCTTCTAAGGATGACATTTACAATATTAATAGAGCCACAGGAAATAGTCACTTAGTTTAACCCCGGTCTATTGACAGTCAGGACAGATTCAAACACTGCCGAGGCTTCTGCATACAGTGCAGACAAGACTTTACAAGGACCACATTTTGCAAAAATAAAATTGAAATCTTCATTTGAGACCCAAAATCCAAAACCACTGCTCCCTCCTCCAAAACCACCATCACACATTGCTTTACAACCTGAGAAACCATTCCAGCATTCCAAAAAGGACTTGTCCCCTGCTTATGATGAGAACAGTCGGCTAATTTTTGAAGGGAAGCTCTCCTCACTTCCATCCTCCACTAGTGGGCAGCATACAAAGTAGAAATTGGGTTTGGAACTACTTCAAAAACAAATCCATTCCTAGCTTTCCAAACAAACCAAAGAGAAAAACTGAAAGGTGTGATGCAGTTTGAGCTGGTAAACCAATAAGAGTGCACCAAATGAATAAGGTGTGATGAGGTGAATTTTTTAGTGAAATTTGGTGAGTCCACACATTTTTGGAGTTACTAGATGTAATGGTGGGGTTTGATCTATCAAAAAGTATTTGGATAATGGGAATTCAAGGGTTGAATGGCTTCTATCTATTAGGGAGTTCGAAATGAAATTTTGGTTTGATTAGGAGGCAAATAAAGGTATTTTGGGATTGGGGTAAGTCTTTTGCTTCAAATACAATCTATCATGCTCAAATCAGTCAGGATCAGGTAGGCACATATGGTGAATACATTGAATAAGCACTTAGAAAATTTTTTAACATGTGTCACTCAAAATATCCGTAGCCACCCTTGAAAAAGATTAAAATCAACTTTTGATATAGCTGTCAGAATATTTATTAAGTGCTTATTGAATATGCTTACAATGCTTTGCCTAATAGATTTGGACTATATTATATGCTCAAATAAAACAGGAGGGTGTTAAAAATTCGTATCACCGGCCACCCACCCAAGTCGAAGCACTTTGCATGGACTTGATTTGCATGAGATTTACGTAATTGAATATAGGATAGCAATTATCCTATATGCTTCTATTTCATTTTCCAAATTTCAAATCTTGTAACACCTTAGGCTGCGTTTGAAAACGATACAAATATGTGTGAAAGCAAATATGTAGTGTAAAACGGTTCATATAAATTGCAAAGTTGGGTTAGTTTTGCTTTGACAAATTTACCTTATTACCGAACAGACTTTTAGCTGTAATGAATGCAAACACGAATTCCAATAAAATATATGTTTTTTTTATCAAAATCCCACTTGAATGCAAATTTAC